>NC_029790.2:10539571-10550465 GCF_000816755.2 Arachis ipaensis | reverse complement strand
TATATGATTAATTTTTTATTTATTTTATTATTTTTAATAAGATCAATAATTCATATTATAATATAATTATAATAATAAATTTAATAAAAAATTAAAATATAAAAAAATACTAAAAATTGATTAAAAAAATTAAAATATTAATGACTTAAAACAAATCTAAAAATTCTTTTAAAAAAACAATTAAAACAGATAATAATCATAAAAAATAAATAAGTGACAAGTGACTGCAAAAGTAATAATTTCTTGCTTTAAGTAAACTTGCAAAATCATTTGTGTTTAAAGAAAAAAAAAGTTGCTAAAAAACAACCCTAAAAATTGATTAAAAAAATTAAAATATTAATGACTTAAAACAAATCTAAAAATTCTTTTAAAAAAACAATTAAAACAGATAATAATCATAAAAAATAAACCACGTTTAAGTGACTGCAAAAGTAATAATTTCTTGCTTTAAGTAAACTTGCAAAATCATTTGTGTTTAAAGAAAAAAAAAGTTGCTAAACATAAAAAAACAACCATAAAAAAATTTAGACGCACTTTATCCTTTCCAAAGTTTTGCCAAACACACCTTATATTAAAATTAATTATTTCAGCTAAAAACTTTAAAATTATGATGAAAAAAAAATATGGCTACTAACTAGATCTGTTAAACATCATCATAAATTTCCAGTTACAATGAACAAACACTCATCTTCATCTATATCACCGTCATTATCATTATCACCAAAAATTTTTTATACTCTCATTTCATATAATTGTTAAATTTTAAAAGTATTTTTTTCTTTGGTAAATAGCTAATAAATTTTATTATTAAATAAAAATTATTTAGTAAGTATTAAAAAAATATATTTTGTTACTGGACCTTAATCAAATTCCTTGCCCTGTAATAAGTTTTAATTTAATGAGCTTAATCCATCTATGTTACGATTCGGTGACGTTGTGAAGGGCTAACACCTTCGCCATTTCCCCCACAGAAAGCTCTTTCTTTTTTTCTCCTCCATCGACTGTGTTAAGCCATGGCCTCTTCATTTTCAATGCAGTTGATCCATACCCACAACCGTCTTTCATGGTTTCGCCATATCCAGGTTTACTTTCTTACTTACTTTCACTCCTTTTTTTAATCTCTGCAAACTCCCCTGTTTTTCAACTCTAAAATGTTCTTTCACTTCTGAAATTCAAGTTTTATTAAAAAATCGTGCCTTAACTTGAGGGGCAGGTGCTATGATATCAGGTACACTGCTAAAAATCAAATTTTTATTGCCTTTGGAACCACCCACATAGCTTCTATTCAATATGATGTCTGAAAGGGATTTTTTTCCCCTTAAAAGAATTGAGTGCACAAAATGGTAGTGAGTGATTAAGTATATGCCTTTATGATCATATGAGATGTTTGGGTTGCAAGCATGAAGCATGGCAACCGTTTGTGACTTTGTTTACATTAAATAATGGTAAACGTTTATTTCTTTGTTTGTTTGCTTTCCAGGGTAATTATAGCCAAGATATGGCCAAGGTTCTTAGGCCTAGTATGGTAGGTAGCAGTAGCGGATTACAGCTTGGTCATAGCAAAGGATTGGCATCAAGATCACATTATGCCCTAAGGTTTTCTGTTTTGCAACAATCCGATCCAAAATCGATCAGATATAGGACCATGATCTGTGTCAATGCTACAGAAAACAATGTGAGTACCTCATTTAAAACTTGTGGTTTGAAAGATAACACCTAAGGGGGGATCTCAAACTTTTTATTTCTGCTTATTTTTTGTAGGTGAATTATATACTTGGTACTAAATTAGTTATACGAACAACTTATTCCTGAAATTATATGAAACAATGATATGAAACAACCCAGTGAACTGAAATGATACAATGTGGTGAACAATGATAAAATTTATAATTCAGGTTGTACTTCTAATTGTTACGCCACCGGAGTTTTTTGTGGCTGTTGTTGTTTGGGAGGACTGCTGCATTAAACAGAAAAGATTTCAGTAATGAGACAGATTTATTATCCTGTACCATTAAAACTAATAAAAAGAATTCTAATTAACAGCTAGACTAGAAAATTATAAAAATTGATATTAATTAAAACTTACACATTCATTGGAAGTTCTGGCTACGTATTCTTTGGTGAAGATTTCTCACCAGCCTGCTTTTGTTATTCTGATTGTTGTGTCAGTGCTTCTTCGCAGGGCTGCTGTTGCGATTCCAAAGGGATGCTGCATTAAACAGAAAACAGTTCAATAAAGATCCCAAACTATTATCATATTTCATTAAAATTAATAAAAAGAATTTTATGAGACCACCGAACCGAACCCCCTTGATGCACTGAATAAAATATGATAAATAATGAAACAGCTAGAAAAGCATTGCTGCATGCAATCAGAATATCCCTAAATCTTGAACACACTATCAAGTGAAAATGCAATCAAAATAACCCTAAACCCTGGATACACTAGCTATCAAGTGATTTAAAATTACAAAGCCCACTGAACCGAACAAGATTCATGTGGTGAATAAATATTTATAAACTTACTCATTATCAGAAGTTTGTTGTGTTTGACTTTCTGGAGGGACATAGATAAAGTCATCTTCGATCAACTCTTCCTGAATAGAACTTGGAAGAGACAACGCAAGAGGAGATCTAAGGAATGTAAACAATGAAGAAGTTAATGTTAAATCATTAGAATTTTTTTATGAGAAACGGGAATCTGCAGATTGAAAAACTCACATTTCCAAAGGTTCAGAATGAGTTTTTTGTCGATCCTCAATGATTTGTAGTTTAGAATTAGGTGTAGCGCTAGTGACATTTAAACACGTTTTCTGTGTGATTAATTAAACAAAATTATTACCTACATCTAAAAGAGTAACATAAATATTTTTAACCTACACTTGTGGAGTTTTAAAACTCTTTCTTGGATGGATTTTCTTTTTTCTAAAATATTTTACCGGGCTTTCCGGGGTATTTTTCCTAAAAATGATAACAAATTAAAATTAGAACTATATTAAAATTAGAAACCTAGATTAGGGTTTAGGGTTTATGGTTTAGGATTTTAGGGTTTAGGGGTTAGGTTTAGGGTTTTAGGGGTTTAGGGTTTATTGGTTCAGGATTCAGGGTTCAGAGTTTAGGGTTTAGGATTTAGGGTTTAGCATTTAGGGTTCATGGTTTAGGGTAGAAAGATATGAAATTCATTTTGGGAAACCACTGAACTGAAAGTAAAGCCTGCAATGAACTAATTTACCTGGTATTATCTAGGGCATTTACGAATGGTGTGGAGCTTGCATGAGTCTGTAAGAGAGATTCGCTATCTAGATTTACAATCGGCAGTCTAAGCAAGATAAATACATATTAGTAATTGAATCCAGAGAAATTAGAAAAGGATCTAGCAAAAGTTAGCAAAGAAAGAAAAATAACTTGGTATAAGAAGCCGAATCTTATGTCTCAGAGAAATCATTTTACGCATCCGTCGAGTCAAACTGATCCGGAGCAATGTTTACTGCCTGAGCTCCATCATTTCTTTTCTTTGATCTCTTTTCTCTTATCGTCTCCAACGCTTGTTTTCTTCTTTCCGCAGCGCTGTCTTTTACTTGTTCAGTTCTGAAAGTTCATAAAATAAGTATCAAGGAACCTAAAAGAAAAGCATCAATAAAGTAAAAGAAAATACGATTCGAGAAACTTACTCCTTATCAGATTTCAGATTTGGTTTGTTTTTTGCAACCCTCTGCGGTTGTTTTCTTTTTACTATGGGTGTTTTTTTATTTCTTTTTCTCTGCAAGACAGACAAACATATCGAATTTAGAAAGACTACTGAACTGAAAGCAATTCATATGCTGAACAAAATGTGATACTCATTCAATCATCAAGAAAACATTTCTGGATTAAAAAGAGCTCAACTTGAGTAACTCCACTGAACAATATCACATTTGTAATTTACTTAATAAGCATACATAAAAAATTTTCAGCAAGAAAATGCAAAACTAAACCAGATAAATATCATACAATCATATAAATGAACATCACCCAAAACTTACTGGCTTTCAGATTTGCTTGTGCCTTCTGAATCTGTCGGCACAGGCTTCCTTTTTTTGCTTTGTTTTTTAACCACCTTCTGTGTTTATTTTCTTTTCTTTGTGCCAGTTTTTTCAATTTCTTTTTCTCTGCAATACATAAGAACAAGCACATAAGAACAACTTTAAGCAAATACAAGTTAAATGAAATCAATATGAAGATCAAACTTACTGGTTTTCGGATTCACTTTTGGTTTCTGAATCTGTTGGACTGCTTTCAGTTTCACTTGTTTTTTCTGAATCCGTCTCAACAAGCTTTTGTTTTTTAACCACCCTCTTTTGTCTTGTTCTCTTTGCTGGTGGTGTTTGTCGGATTCAGATTTAGATTCGGAAAATCTTTCTTCTTTCGAAGAAGATTCCAAATCAACAATTTTCTTTTTTTCTTTCTTTCCTTTTTCTTTCTTATCTAACTTCTTTATTTTTGCTTTTTCCTTCTTTATTTTCTTTCTGTACAGATTTTCCTAAAACATAAATTTATTTAATGAGAAATACAGTAACAATCAGCTGAATCAACATGAGCAACCCACTGAATCGAACGATAGTAATGTGCTTAATAAAATGCCATAAAACGTGATAATTATTTAATGATCCAAAAAATATTTTTGTATACACAAGGACTCAATTGAACACACTAACAATCAGGTGAACCAAAGGGAGCAAACCCACCGAACCGAACAAGATACATATGGTGAATAAAACGTGACAAACATTTAATCATCAAGAAAAATGTTTCTGAATGCAAAGGATTCAAATGAACACACTAACAATCAGGTGAACCAAAGGGAGCAAGCCAACCGAACCGAACAAGATTCATATGGTGAATAAAACGTGACAAACATTTAATCATCAAGAAAAATGTTTCTGAATGTACAAAGATTCAAATGAAAACACAAACAATTGCAAGTAGGAGAAATAAATTAATTATAACATAAAACACAAGTTTATTTAGTTAGTAAAGTATTTTAGAAGAATTTGAAACGAAATTTTAGGGGGAATTTTTTGTTAATTTACCAATGGGTCTGTTGCTTCCTTCGAAATCCGGTCAAGCATCATTTGCTTTGTCCAATGGGCCACCCATGGTGCTGGGGGAGCATCAGGTCCGAACGGGCGAGAGAACTTGGTTTCATGGAAGTATATCAGCATCAAAACAAAAACACAGCCATCAACAGACTATTTTGTTCCCTTTCTCTTGTTTTCAATTCTTTTCATCAAGAAGTTGAGCACATATTTTGTCCAATCCCACTCTTGGATGTTGTCTACATGAAAGATAGGCGGCTTATAGATTGGGGAGGCCACGCTTACTGTCGTTGGCAGCAAGAAGCACTTTTGTACGAAGACGACAAAAGTCCTCTTGAATTTTTGCCGGTTCTCCTCCCCTTCAACACTCATATCCAGAATAGATCTTGTCAAAGTCACCAACGTAATATTTTTGACACTGTCAAATATCGCCTTGTCTTCTGGATTTAGTTTAGTGTAATCAACCTTTTCATCAAAACGATTTCCTACAATATTTTAATAGCAAAAAATCAGCAAAAAAGGCTCAGTTTAATTTTCTGTACACTAATGAACCGAAAGTAAGCAGGAAGTGGAAAGTGTATTACCGCCATTGTTTATGCCCAATGCAGCTGCTACCTTGCGAGGAGTTATGTATGTTTTTCACTGGAGAGTTTTCAAGCATCCCTTATAGTCATCAAAGCAATCAATCAATTCTCTCAAGAGGGTGAGAGGCATTCATTTTCGAGACACGTGCCAAGGTACCAAATCCCATTTGTTCAACTATATCTTTCTTTTCTTGACTTATAGCTATTGCCTTTGTTTGGCATCTGCAATCATGAGTTTTCTGCAAGTTTTGAAATAGAATGTGAGGATATATTTATAATACAAAATAGATATTATTTGAACGAAAGTGGATAAATATATTTAATGTGCTTACGTTATAGTGTGGCTTCTCCATTTTTGTCACCATTGTCTTGTTGTGTTTTGTTGTAATAAAAAATTGGTCAATACTTCACTCAATACACTGACAAGCACAAGCATGCATATCTTAATCAAATCAATTAAAATGTCCCAGCCTACCGAACCGAACCCGCTTCAAGTACTGAATAAAACATGATAAATAATGAATCAGCTAGACTAGTTACACTATCCACTATCTACTCACATACATTATCCACGGAACTGAATAAAAATAAGAACAAATTTCATTCAAAGCCTTAGTTACACTGTAAAAATGTAATCAGAATAACCCTAAATCCTGAACACACTAAATATCAAGTGAATGAGAATGACCAAACCCACCGAACCGAACACAATCCATGTGGTGAAGAAATTGTTATAAGCTTTCAATTATTGCAAATAGTATTTCTTCATGCAATAGAAGTTAACTGAATAGAGTAACAATCAAGTTCAAAGACCTAGTTACACTATCCACTGAACTGAATGAAAATAAGAACAAATTTGATTCAAAGTCCTAGTTATACTGTGAAAATACAATTAGAATAAACCCTAAATCCTGAACACACTAACTATCAAGTGAATGAGAATTACCAAACCCACCGAACCGAACACAATCCATGTGGTGAATAAATCATTATAAGCTTTCAATTATTATGAATAGTATTTCTTCATGCAATAGAAGTTAACTGAATAGAGTAACAATCAAGTTCAGAGACCTAGTTACATTATCCATTGAACTGACTGAAAATAAGAACAAATTTGATTCAAAGCCCTAGTTATACTGTAAAAATGCAATCAGAATAGACCCTAAACTCTGAACACACTAAATATCAAGTGAATGAGAATTACCAAGCCCACCGAACCGAACACAATCCATATGGTGAATAAATCGTTATAAGCTTTCAATTATTATGAATAGTATTTCTTCATGCAATAGAAGTTAACTGAATAGAGTAACAATCAAGTTCAAAGACCTAGTTACACTATCCACTGAACTGAATGAAAATAAGAACAAATTTGATTCAAAGTCCTAGCTATACTGTAAAAATGCAATCAGAATAAACCCTAAACCCTGAACACACTAAATATCAAGTGAATGAGAATCACCAAGCCCATCGAATCGAACATAATCCATATGATGACTAAATCGTTATAAACTTTCAATTATCAAGAATAGTGTTTCATATACTTTCAATCATCAAGAATAGTATTTCTCCATGCAAAAGAAGAATTGAATAGAGTAACAATCAAGTTCAAAGTCCTAGTTATACTATCCATTGAATTGAATGAAAATAAGAAAAAAAATTATTCAAGGCCCTAGTTATACTGTAAAAATGCAATCAGAATATGTCGATCTACTGAACGAAGAAAATCAATCCAGCAAAGCTAAAATGCTACTAGGAGAAATGCTACATTGCAATATTTCAAATGAACAGTAGTTTTTCTCATACCTTTGTTAGTCTATGTTGCTGTTTTAGTTCGTTTTTGCTTGTTCGTGGCGAAATCTTGTCGTGATTCTTCTCCAGTAGTGGTTTTTGCAGAGAACGTGACTGAAGTTTGAGTGATTTTGAGAGAGATTCGAAGAAAAGGAGCGTTTCGTATAGTGGTTTCGTGTTGCGGAAAAAGTAACGTTTTTTTCATAATGAGCATGAAATAACGAAAGATTTTCGGGCGCGTGTTTTCACTCGTCATTAATGCGCGTGACTCTATTTGAACTTGGGCCAACTTAAATATATGAATGTATAGCATGACTGAATCAAATTTATATCTTTTTTATATGTATTACACGGTAAAAATTTCATTTCAATTGTTAGTATCTATTAGTTATTACTTCACAATTATTATTTCAGTGCATAAACCATCATTTCTTCCGTTAAAATTATTTTTTATTATTCATATTTAATACAAATCAAACCTTAATGAATTTCAATGATAAAAATAAATGAAAAATATTTCAAACTATAATTTATATCTTCACAGTATCACTCATACAAAATAAATAACATAATATTTTCTGTCTATTCCTTTTTCCTAATAAATTTTTTATTGTTTGTTTAAAAATTTACATATAGTTATCCAAATCATAACGATACTCTTTTGTTTTTTACACTAAACAATATCCTAAATACGCTTTATATTCACGTCATTATAGTCTTCATTTATCTTGTTCATGCTTCGCATGATTATCTTGCTAGTTAGTACCAATATTTACTCCACTTCATATCAAATAACTCAACTTTTGATTTTTTTCACAAATAAAAATTTAATAAAAAGAATTGGATAACATTTTTTTTACTATTTATGTCCCCTTTGTTGTGAAATTATCTATTTTAAATCCTAAAATTTTCGTTATAAAAGTTTTGATATTAGTTATTATAAAATTAATATGTTAATAAAATTAAACAATTTAATAAAAGCACCACAATAGTTTTTATATGTAGTTGAACTTAATATTTATGCATGGTATTAAAAATAGATTTGGTGAAATTTAGGATCGGCGGACCAAAACAAATTCGATTTTATTCGATCTACGAAAATTTTTATTTGCAAGTTTGATTTTCAATTTGATCAATGCTAAAATAGTAATTTTAATTGAATTATATTTGATCTAAACTAATATAATAACACCGTAAGCATTAAATATAGATTAAAGAAAATAATTATTGTAGAACTGTCACTAATAAAAATAAAATGAATGTGGTGGACCTCCATGGCCAGGTGGAAGTTTATGTCCCTCTCCTCCGTCGGATGGACCTGATCCTTCAATTGAAAATTCATGAGTTTGCTTTTGGAAATTTTTTGTAGGTGGTGGATGGACAGGTGGAAGTTTATGTCCCTGTCCTCCGTCGGATGGACCGGATCCTTCAATTGAAAATTCATGAGTTTGCTTTTGAAAATTTTTTGTAGGTGGTGGATGGATAGGTGGAAGTTTATGTCCCTGTCCTCCGTCGGATGGACCGGATCCTTCAATTGAAAATTCATGAGTTTGCTTTTGGAAATTTTTTGTAGGTGGTGGATGGACAGGTGGGAGTTTATGTCCCTGTCCTCCGTCGGATGGACCGGATCCTTCAATTGAAAATTCATAAGTTTGCTTTTGGAAATTTTTTGTAGGTGGTGGATGGACAGGTGGAAGTTTATGTCCCTGTCCTCCGTCGGATGGACCCGATCCTTCAATTGAAAATTCATGAGTTTGTTTTTGGAAATTTTTTGTAGGTGGTGGATGGACAGGTGGGAGTTTATGTCCCTGTCTTCCGTCGGATGGACCTGATCCTTCAATTGAAAATTCATGAGTTTGCTTTTGAAAATTTTTTGTAGGTGGTGGATGGACAGGTGGAAGTTTATGTCCCTGTCCTCCGTCGGATGGACCTGATCCTTCAATTGAAAATTCATGAGTTTGTTTTTGAAAATTTTTTGTAGGTGGTGGACCTTTATGTCCAGGTGCATCATGTCCCTCTCCTCTAGGGGATGGACCTGCTTCTTCGAGGAAAAATTTATTGCTAAACTTGTGTTCTAACAAGTTTTGTCTGCTACCTAAAACCATGAATCCATTGCTCAACAGCATGATAAGAGCTAACAAGCTCATGATACTTGTTGTCATCATTTTCATCTTCATTTCAAAATAATCAGGATGACATAAAATTAATAAAGCTAATTTAAGATGAGATAATTGTATGTTATAGAAATGAAAAGATAGAAGAAATGATATATGCATGATGAATGTAACAACTCTCTTTTATAGCATAATAGTAGATAGTAGATATTAAACTACTCTAGGAGTAATATTTAATTTCTCTCCCTCATCCATTAATATCCATTCTTTTTTTCTTTTGACCTTTAATTAATGTTATTTTTTATTAGTATTTATTTTTAATTTAATTATTTTATTAGTCTTTATAATTTTACTAAATTTATAATTAAATTTTTATATCTTTTTTAGTTAGATCACTACATTACTTTTAATTTTGTAATTAGATCTTTTTCGTGTCAAAAATCTTAAAAATCCTAATAATTTTATACTATATTTGTTTGAGAGAAAAATGGAAGGAAAAAAAAGTGAGAAAAAAAAAAGGGATGGAAAATTATTATTTTCCTTTATTTGGTTGAGAAGGAAAATTAGAGAGGAAAGAAAATGGATGGGAAAAAACTGGTGGGGTCCACCAATTTTTTTCTCTCCAACATTGGAAAGAAAATGGAGAGAAAATTAATATTTCTCTCTCTACTTCCAATACTACCCCTTTATTTTTTCAATATATTTTATAATATAAGGGTAAAATTATCTTTTTATAATATTTCTTTCCTTTTTATTTTTCTTCTAAACACATCTAAAGAAAATAAAAATTCACTCAATTTCTTTCCTTTTCTTTCTTTCCTTTCTATTTCCTTCCTCTCTATTTCTTTCCTTCCAACTAAACATAGCCTAATTGTAGATACCTTTAATTTATGAAAAATATTCCACTAACTCTATTTTTTTATATTGGCAAGGACCTAATTATAAAATTAAAAGCAGTCCAATTAAAAAAAAAAATATAGAAACCTAATTAAAAATTTAGTGATACTACAAAAACCAAAAGAATAATTAAACATTTATTCTTCTTCCTTTATACATGTATAGAATTTAGAATAATTATCTAAATCAATTTTTGAGGTTTTTAAATTCAAATATTTTAGTCTTCTAGATTTTAAAATATACAAAATATTTTTCGATATTTATCTTTGTCGAACAATACAATCCCTTCCAATTTGATTTAAAGAATAAATTACAAAACAATCTCTGAAAATTAAAAAAAAAAAATTCTCAAAATAGTCCTGACAAAAATTTAAAAATTCCAAAACTTACATTTCGATTAAAAGAATTAAATTGGAGGAGGTTGTATCGTCTA
>NC_029790.2:10530560-10539078 GCF_000816755.2 Arachis ipaensis | reverse complement strand
ACTTTTTAATAATTTATTTTATTAGATAATCTTAACATGTATTTTTATGTTAGCTAAATTCATTTACATACTTTGGTGTTTGCTCAATCAGTGGTACGGTGGACCTAAAAAAAACTTTAATATTGAGGATAAAAGTATATTAGAATATTTTTTTTTCGAACATTGATATATTTATATCTTAAAACTAAAATTATATCCAAGTATTAGGGAGGTAAAAATTACTAGATCTACGTATGAAAAGTATATTAATCTAAAATAATAAAAGTTGAAGTTACTAAAGTTTTTTTCTTTATCTTTAACCTAATTAATATTATTTTTATATGTTTTTTAATTTACTTTTAGTACACTATCAATAATTTATCAAATAGACCATATATGCTAGAAGAAAATATCATTCATTTACCAATTACTTTTTCATTAGGTAGCTTTTACAACAATTCTTTTTCTTACTATGAGGCGTCGTCACAAGAAGTCAACTATCGTGGACACAAACCACCACACGCTTTTCAACTCCCGTATGTTAGTGTTGCAAGTGTGAGGAGTGTTGAAGTTAGTCCCACATCAAAGAAAGCATGGAAGAGTGAGGAGTTTATAAGATGAGAGACCCATTAACTTGACACCTTAAGGTTTTGAGTTGGATGTGGTGTCTTCTCATCTTATGTTCTCTCGCTTGATTCCTCCCCGAAATCTCCCCGAGCTCTCCACGGTTGGCCCAACAAGTGGTATCAGAGCCGATGGTTTAATCGGTCTGGTTTTAAGGAGTATTCAAGGTGAAGCATCGAAAGTCTTTCCGGCAAAGGTGGTCCGGGCGGCGTGTCCCGCGGTGTTTTGCGGCGGTGTGATGGACGAATACTCGTGGTGGTGGAGGAGCTAGAAAGAGGGGGAGTTGGTGCTTGATGTGGAGGCTCACACTTGAGGGGGAGATTGTTAGTGTTGCAAGTGTGAGGAGTGTTGAAGTTAGTCCCACATCAAAGAAAGCATGGAAGAGTGTGGAGTTTATAAGATGAGAGACCCATTAATTTAACACCTTAAGGTTTTGAGTTGGATGTGGTGTCTTCTCATCTTATGTTCTCACACTTGATTCATGTATGCATAAATAAAAAAAATTCCGTAATTAAGTTTAAGTCATTTACCTGTTTGTGTGGTATATTATAGTGTGAAATTACTTTTAATTTGTGTTGTGCAATAATATTATGGTTTAATTTAAGCTTTTGTTTTAGAACTGTGTTATGATTTTATCTCATCATTTTCTCTTAGATATCAAGTTGATGTATTTTTATTTATTATTATTGAAACGGATGTGATATAAAATTTGTAAAAAAAAAAAAATAAAACTCTCACACTCAATTTATTTTATTGTAGTTTTTTATCTCTTTTATTTCTTTTTATTTTCTTCTTATTCATTTTATTTTTTTTAAATATCATATAATTTATCTACTTAATATACTAAAATTGGGTTTTCCCCCAACTAATGGAAGTGAGGTGTCGATTTCTCATGAATCCATTTTTCCGCCAAAATGAATACACTATTTTCTCTTCTAAATTTATTTTATAAAAATATCTTTATTATAATTATACTAATTTAAGAAAATATCTTTATTTTTAGAAAGTACTATTTTCATGTAATGAAAGCACTATTCTCTCTTCTAAAAATATTTAAAAAAATATCTTTATTATAATTATACTAATTTAAGAAAATATCTTTATTTTTAGAAAGTACTATTTTCATGTAATGAAAGCACTATTCTCTCTTCTAAAAATATTTAAAAAAATATCTTTATTATAATTATATTACAATTAGCATTTAATGAATAATGTATAATTATATTAATTTAGAAAAATATATTAATTATAATTATATAAAAAATTAAACATAAATTTATAATTCTAATTACCATAAATATGATACTAACGTTCATAGTGGTAAATTGATATTGCAATAATTAATTTCTATAATTATTTTTGTACTACTAATGGCTATATATATATAGTATTTTTTTGTGGTTAGTGAATCTAAATTTAAGAGTCAAAGTATTCTTTTTTCTAATATGTTATTTTTCTTTGATTGGGCAATTGTTTCTAAGGAGCTTTGTAGGTCAAGTTCAAGTCACATCTCCTCCACGTTTTCTATGTTTGTCCGAAAATATTCGAAGTGGAGCACATAATGAGATTGAATTTTCTCAATTTAGGTTCAATTTTGAAAAATTCGTGTCAACCTTGAAGATGCAATTCAAAGATTGGTACGATATTTAAATTTTTTTCTCTTAAACTTTTTGTATTAAAAATAATTTTATAATATATTGTGATTTTTTTCAAAAATTACTGGCCTTCTGGTGCATTAATGCAATACCATTGAGGAGAATAAAAGTCAATTTAGTTTGATAATTTTAACAAAAAGATAGTCTGAATTAGTACGGATTCTAAGTGTTCGATCTTATGATGTTATTTCGGTTGGTTGTTATGAGAATGACTCTAATCTATACATATCTAAGGATTAGAATAGATTAAATATTATTTAAATAATTTAGTTCTAATATTAGTATTTGATTAAATTAGTTTTAGAAAAATTTAAATTGTTGTCTCAATTTATATATTATGACTATTCTTTTTGAATATGTTATTTTTAAACTTTTTAATATGAAATTTTTTTATTTTTTTATTTTGAAGTTTGTTTTCTCTTTTGGATATATGTATCACCTTTTTTTTGTAATTCAGATTAGTAATGTAATTATTAAGAGAAATATAATTCATCAATAGATTAGAATTATCAAAATTTAATTATATTGTATGGACACAAGATTGATTAATTAAGATTAAGGCGTGAAAAAGGAAAAAGAGTCACAATATGTGATTTTACTTTCTTGCTAATATATAAAAATGCGTGAAAGAAAAAAATTAAAATATCACCATTTAAAAAAAATTGTTAATCATGCATATGAAAAGAGATTGGAGAATATGCATAGATATCTAATCGAAATTTAGTAAATAATAAGTTAAATAGGAGCGAATATGGTTGGAAGATTTGGCAATTGGAATTTGATAATTTAAATATGATATTTGGATTCAGTGAATTTTTTCGAGTCGGAAAATATAGTTTTCTGCGTAAAAGCGCAGTGGAATTTTGACCATCAGTACCGGCTGAGATCTGTCTGGTACTACAACTGAAGAAATTGATTATGGATAAATAAGATTAAAAAATGAGGAATTATAATTAGGGAAGGTAGAAATATTTAAAGTGCGATTTAGAGCGCTAATCTTAAAGGTTTTGGCCCAAAATTGGGCCAATGGGCAAAAATAAGTGAACCGGGCCTAAGTGGGCCCAAGACCCAACATATATAAATATTAGTTGTGAGCATTTCAGCTCATTTTACCCTAAAAAGAAGGGTTGGGGCGCTGATTTGAGAAGAGAGAAGAGAAGAGAGAAAACCTAACTCTCTTTGATCTTCAAACCACCATAACTTGAGCTACGAAGCTCCGATTGACGAGCCGTTTGCGGCCACGCGTTGCTTTTCTCATCCTCTATAATTCTATCTAAGTTTGGTGGTGAGTATTTCATTCATCTCTGCCCAGTTTTCAAAATTCCTCACTGTTACACGTTTTTGGGTAGTTAGTGTTGAAATCTTGTGATTTTGGGTATTTAGGGATACTCCAACATGGATTCTAAGTGGGTTCTATCCCTACTTCATATGGGCTGAGGTAAGAAGTGCTCAAACCCTTGTGATTTGTCATTTTATGAGCCCTAGGTTGATGTATGTATGTGACATTGGTTATGTTAGTGTATTTGGTGATGTTGGGCACAATTGGGAGATTGGTATTGCTTGAGGAGCTTTGGTAAGGCTTGGAGCTAAGGTTGGTGAAGAATTCCAAAGAAGAGGCTCAATTGGTTTGGCTACAAGAGGTACGGTTTAAGTTTCCTTTAAGTACCGTGTGTTGTGATGAGAATTCCTAGGCTAGATGCCCCTAGGATTAAGTTTGGATTACGTAAATGGTTGGTACTAATATGCATAGTTAATATGTAACGTGAATTAATGATTGAGTTGAGAATTGTGTGACCTTGTATGCTTGGTGTATTGAGAATTTGATGTACTGGGTAATGAGTATTGATTTGTGGTTTATGCATTCAAATTGTGAAAATTGGGCCAGAGGCCGTGAATTTTGGGCCGGAGGCCGGAAAGAGGTAAGAAAGGTAAGTCGATGTGTGCATTGTATGATGGCACAAGTGATTGGATGAATTTCAGATAATGAATATATGAATGATTAGGTTGGTTATTGAATAATAAGGTTTGAGAAGTTGAAGTGTGGAATTTGGTAATTTTGGGTGAAATTATATAGACGAGGTATGTTTGGTTCGGTTGAGATATATTATGTGATCATATATGTGATTATGATTATTGATGCCTTGATGGTATGATGATGCATTAGAGATATGTATGTTGTGATATATGCTTGGGGAATGATTAAGGTTGATTTGTGGGTGAAATCACGTGATAGTGAGTATGATATTGATTATGTATAATGATGGTTGATTGGAAATGGTATTATTGGAAATTTGGATGAGGAAGGATGTATGACATGATATTGTGTTTGTCCTTTAGCCATTTGATTGAGAAGTGTTAAAATGGTTGGATGTGGTTTTGGGAATTTTTGGTAAAGTGTCAATGTGTGAGTTGATGATGGCTTGATGTGGATTTTGGTACATTTTGATTGATTTCAAAAAGGGTTGAAATTGGCATGTTTTGGTTGATTTTGAAAAGAGTTGAAAATGGCTTGTTTTGAAAATGGTACCTTGTGGTTTTGTATGAAAATATGGTTTTTGGGCATACTTTGATAGGACATAACTTGGACTACGGATCTCTGTTTTGTGCCAAATCTATTTAGAAATGAAATTGGATCCGGGATGTCCATGCCGTTCAAAGAACGGGTGAAAAATGATTTAAAATGAGAAAGTTATGTCCGTCGGATGATTGGGGTTGAATTTGTAAATTCTGCAGCTTTTAACTTAGAAATTTTTTAGCAGAACGACCCTCCGCGCGTAGGCGCACTTGGCGCGTGCGCGCCGTTCTTCAAGAAAGCACCATCCACGCGTGCGCGTGGTGTGCACGGGCGCCTCGATGCGCTGCACCAAATGCCCAGCCATTTTCCCGAGAGTTGTGCCAGTTTTGTGCCTGGGGCACAAATGTATCCGCGCGTACGCGTGGCTGACGCGTACGCGTCGTTTGGCAAATTTTCAATCCACGCGTCCGCGTGCATGACGCATATGCGTCGATGAGTTTTGTGGCCATCCACGCGTGCGCGTGGAGTACGCGTACGCGTGGCCCTGTTTTCATGCCAAAGTTGATTTTTGAGTTTTAAAAGCCAAATCTCATACTTCTAAGCCTCCGATCTCACCTCTTATGTATTAAATCATTAAGATATGCCTAGCAATGAGAAAGGAGCTAGGGGATGTGGTAACTTGCGAGTGAAGCAAGGGGAAAAGTTATGATCAATGATGATCAAAGATGATTATATGAGATATGGAGGATGACGGTGGAAGTACCGTGTATGCCATGAGCCGGAGGGTTATATTTATTGATAAATGGCCCGTTCTTGATTGGATCATGAGTTCCTTTGGGAGAGATTAGGATATACTGTTGTCAACTAATTTCATAATGTACTCTAGCCGACCTAAACTTCGTGGGTCGCGACTAGTGGCTATTTACTTATGTTATATATATCTATCTGTTATCTATCTCTTAATCTCCTCTATGCCTTGTCCGTATATCGTTTTCGACTTCACGGTTTATCTTTTGTTGTCGAAACGTGAGAGATACGTCTTCGCGATTTTATTTCTACTCTTTTCAAGCTTTTCGATTAATACTCCTTTCGAAATTACCTATATTTATTTATTAAAAATCCACCTGAGAGTCGTACCACCGTAATATCATTGACTTATGATTCGAGCATAAGGATTTGAATATTAGGGTGTTACATTATGGTATCAGAGCAGTTCGTCCTCGTGAGCCTGAGGGATGGAACTGCTTATGCTTCAATGCATACTCTGAGTCTGTGCCTGTGCTAGTTAGGGTATCTAATCGATACATCTAGCATGAAGTCCATGAGTGTACCTTTGGTACTTTGAAGCACTATACTTCCGATATTGAGACTGATCAACTTGATATCGATTGTTTGGTGTGTATAGGAACCAGATGGCACCTCGTGGACCCGGTCGGGGACGTGAAAGAGATCGTACTAATGCGCAGGAATCGGAAATCAACCCGAATAACTCGATAAACCTTATGGCGGCGTTGGAGAATATGGCTGCTGCTATGCAGGCCACTGCGGAGGCTCTTGGGCAACAGATGAACAATAATGGCTATGGCGGAAGGGAAGCTCAGGGCCCGATGACACTGGCAACCTTCTTAAAGGTTAATCCACCTAAGTTCAAGGGAACCACCAATCCGACTGAAGCTGATACTTGGTTTCAGGCCATGGAGCGAGCACTGCAAGCGCAGTTGGTGCCTGAAGAGCAGCGTGTTGAATTCGCTACCTATCTACTCACGGGGGAAGCATCGCATTGGTGGCAAGGGGCTCGACATCTCCTGCAATAGGGGAATGATCATATCACTTGGGATGCCTTCCAGGTGGAATTCTATAAGAAGTACTTTCCGAATTTCGCCAGGACAGCCAAGGAATTGGAGTTACTGCAACTAAAGCAAGGTGCTATGTCCGTATCTGAGTATACAGACAAATTTGAGGAGCTATTCAGGTTTTTCCGCATGTGTCAAGGAGCTCCGGGAGATTTCGAGGAATGAAAATGCATTAAGTATGAAGGAGAGCTTCGGAGCGACATCTTAAGTTCAGTGGGACCAATGGAGATCCGAACTTTTTCAGAGTTAGTGAATAAGAGCAGAATTGCTGAAGAGTGTGTGAAAAGGAGGGTTGCAGAGAAAGGAAGTCATAGAGAGCACAACCAAGGATTCGCACTAAGGGGTCGAGAGTTTAAGGAGAGAGGATACGTACAACACTTTCCCCAAGGACAGAATAACTTTGCGACGAGTAAGGAGTCCCAAAGGAATGGTAAGGGAAAACGGGCAGCGGCTGCTTCTGATGTTTCGAGCTATCAGAGATGTGGGAGTCATCACCCAAATAGGCCATGCCGATTGGGGTTATGAGTATGTTACAAGTGCGGGTTACCAGGGAATGTATCAAGAAATTGCCAACAAGGAGAGAGTCAGGATGCGGGCCGATTGAGACAGTAAGATTGAGGTAATTGCAATAATCAGGCTTAAAAGACAGTGCGTGATTTTATAATACCGCCTGTACAGTAAAACTGGGAATATTATGTTTGGTCATAGTGATCTTGGAATTAGATTGAGATTTATAATGATTAGTTTTGAAAGACGAATGTGAAAGCCACTAAATTGAAATACAGATGCAGTACTGAGATTGGTTTGAGGGAGCCCGTGACGGGTGGTAAACTCCAATTTTTAGTGAGGTACTGTTGAAAATTTTTCTCCAAAAAATTTGAAAGAGTGCTGGTTATGGTTTTGAGGATAATTTTTTATATGAGTAACTTTAACGAAAGAGATGTGTCTCGAATGCTTTTATAGATTATTAAAGGAAAGTGGATTCTCATGATTTTTGTTAAATTGTTATTTCAAACTCATTTGCTTTCTAGAAATGAAAGGGATTTTTGATTGATGAGTCAGAGACTTTATAACAGCAAGTCATGTAGAAATTCAAGGGTTTGAGAATAAGAAAGTAAGTTTGGAGGTATGCTTGGAGTTGAGCTGTGATTAGTGGTAATTGGCTTGGTAGAGGGAGAGGATAGTGATGGATGGAATTTTCGAGGGCGAAAATTTCTGTTAGGGGGGTAGAATGTAATACCCGGTCTAACCGAAATTAATTAAATAATAAGTTAAATAGGAGCGAATATGGTTGGAAGATTTGGCAATTGGAATTTGATAATTTAAATATGATATTTGGATTCAGTGAATTTTTCCGAGTCGGAAAATATAGTTTTCTACGTAAAAGCGCGTAGTGGAATTTTGACCATCAGTACCGGCTGAGATCTGTCTGGTACTACAACTGAAGAAATTGATTATGGGTAAATAAGATTAAAAAATGAGGAATTATAATTAGGGAAGGTAGAAATATTTAAAGCGCGATTTAGAGCGCTAATCTTAAAGGTTTTGGCCCAAAATTGGGCTAATGGGCAAAAATAAGTGAACCGGGTCTAAGTGGGCCCAAGACCCAACATATATAAACATTAGTTGTGAGCATTTCAGCTCATTTTACCCTAAAAAGAAGGGTTGGGGCGCTGATTTGAGAAGAGAGAAGAGAAGAGAGAAAACCTAACTCTCTTTGATCTTCAAACCACCATAACTTGAGCTACGAAGCTCCGATTGACGAGCCGTTTGCGGCCACGCATTTCTCTTCTCATCCTCTACAATTTTATCTAAGTTTGGTGGTGAGTATTTCATTCATCTCTGCCCAGTTTTCGAAATTCCCCACTGTTACACGTTTTTGGGTAGTTAGT
>NC_029790.2:10522267-10530554 GCF_000816755.2 Arachis ipaensis | reverse complement strand
GATATTGATTATGTATAATGATGGTTGATTGGAAATGGTATTATTGGAAATTGGGATGAGGAAGGATGTATGACATGATATTGTGTTTGTCCTTTAGCCATTTGATTGAGAAGTGTTAAAATGGTTGGATGTGGTTTTGAGAATTTTTGGTAAAGTGTCAATGTGTGAGTTGATGATGGCTTGATGTGGATTTTGGTACATTTTGATTGATTTCAAAAAGGGTTAAAATTGGCATGTTTTGGTTGATTTTGAAAAGAGTTGAAAATGACTTGTTTTGAAAATGGTACCTTGTGGTTTTGTATGAAAATATGGTTTTTAGGCATACTTTGATAGGACATAACTTAGACTACGGATCTCTGTTTTGTGTCAAATCTGTTTAGAAATGAAATTGGATCCGGGATGTCCATGCCGTTCGAAGAACGGGTGAAAAATGATTTAAAATGAGAAAGTTATGTCCGTCGGAAGATTGGGGGTTGAATCTGTAAATTTTGCAGCTTTTAACTTAGAAATTTTTTAGCAGAACGACCCTCCGTGCGTAGGCGCACTTGGCGCGTACGTGCCGTTCTCCAAGAAAGCACCATCCACGCGTGCGCGTGGTGTGCACGGGCGCGTCGATGCGCTGCACCAAATGCCCAGCCATTTTCCCGAGAGTTGTGCCAGTTTTGTGCCTGGGGCACAAATGTATCCGCGCGTACGCGTCGTTTGGCAAATTTTCAATCCACGCGTCCGCGTGCATGACGCATATGCGTCGATGAGTTTTGTGGCCATCCACGCGTGCGCGTAGAGTACGCGTACGCGTGGCCCTGTTTTCATGCCAAAGTTGATTTTTGAGTTTTAAAAGCCAAATCTCATACTTCTAAGCCTCCGATCTCACCTCTTACGTATTAAATCATTATGATATGCCTAGCAATGAGAAAGGAGCTAGGGGATGTGGTAACTTGCAAGTGAAGCAAGGGGAAAAGTTATGATCAATGATGATCAAAGATGATTATATGAGATATGGAGGATGACGGTGGAAGTACCGTGTATGCCATGAGCCGGAGGGCTATATTTATTGATAAATGGCCCGTTCTTGATTGGATCATGAGCCGGATGGTTGAGTTATTGCCGGGTTACGGCAAAGCCATTATTGTTTATGGCTGAGTATAAATGCATATATGATTAATGAATGAATATGTTAAATGGATAATAATGAAAAAATATTGAAATGTGATGTGCAACCCCGGCTAGTAGGCAGTGGCGTTGTCCACGATAATATGAATTGAGATTGAATGAATATATATTTGAGATACCTGGGCAGTAGCAAGGGTTGTGGTTCGTCCCACTTGCTCTGGACCAATGCTTGAGATACTTGGGTAGTAGCAAGGGTTGTGGTTCGTCCCACTTGCTCCAGGTCAGAGATTGTGACGCCTGGGTAGTAGCGGCAGTAGTGGTGAATCCACTCGCTCCAGGTTGAGCTTTTAAACACCCGCCTGGGTGGTAGCCGCAGTAGTGGTTATTCCACTGGCTCTGGGTTGAGCAGGTTGTAGCAAGGGGGTTGTAGCTCAAACCTACTTGCTCCGCAATGGGTGTTTCTGTCCAATGGTTAGCTACCAGGACATGTCGGGTTGGCTATATAACCGACAGATGATATCATCAGCCATAGGGCAGGCATTCATCATTTGCATATGTTTGAATTGTTTGGGTTTGCCATTTGTCTTGGATTTCTACATCATATATGCCATGTTACCTGACTATATGCTACTTGTTCTACTTGTATCATGTTTGTGTATTACTTGCCTGTATTGCTTGTATTTGTACAACTGAGAGGCCCCTCATGCTGGTGTCGGTGGGTGTGAGGGCTGTTCTTGATGGGATGAATTGATGATGCGATTGCATGATGATGTATTGATATAGAACTGCTGAGGCGGAACAACTGGTGATGGTTTTGCTATTGATTCTGAGTCTGATTCGTGGAAGAGTCAGCGAGTTGGGAAACATGTGAAACATGAATTGAATTTAGCACTCCCTTATGACAGTTGCCTATTCATGGATTAGCGAGTACCTAGGATAAATAATTGTTGAAGAAGTTTAGGATGCTTAGTGAGTTTTTATTACAGTACATTGAATTTATTTAGCACTTTTACCGTACTGGGAACCCATGGGCCCGGGGTTCTCATTCCGTATATATCTCTTATTTTTCAGATACAGGTCCAGGTGCTCAGAAGTGAGTTGTGGGTTGTCTGAGAGACGGCGAAGATCTTTATTTCCTCTACTTTGTGTTTTGATTAGAATCTCTCCGCCTTTGTTTTGGAAAGTTTAGATTATGTATTGAACTCTTTGAATTTGCCTATAGAGGCTCTCATGTTTCCTTCGGGAGAGATTAGGATATACTGTTGTCAACTAATTTCATAATGTACTCTAGCCGACCTAAACTTCGCGGGTCGCGACTAGTGGCTATTTCCTTATGTTATATATATCTATCTGTTATCTATCTCTTAATCTCCTCTACGCCATGTCCGTATATCGTTTTCGGCTTCACGGTTTATCTTTTGTTGTCGAAACGTGAGTGATATGCCTTCGCGATTTTATTTCTACTCTTTTCAGGCTTCTCGATTAATACTCCTTTCGAAATTACCTATATTTATTTATTAAAAATCCACCTGAGAGTCGTACCACTGTAATATCATTGACTTATGACTCGAGCATAAGGATTTGAATATTAGGGTGTTACAAATGGCAAGCAAAAAAAAATATGAGAATATTCCAAACATAATTATCGCTAATCTTTTTTTCTTTAGTTTTCAAATATATTATTTATTTTATTTATTTAGAGTAATAAATAAATTTATTATAATTGTAGTACAATTATCCTTAAACTATTAGTATTATTAGTAAATTTTTAAAATTATTGACATATTATTAGTATATTTTTAAAATTATTGACATATTATTAGTATATATAATAAGCAATAGTAAATTTTCTTTCATATTTATCATTTAAAAATTTATAATTTTGACATAATCTTTATTCTATTTTTTTCTATACCTAATAACTATTGACTACGATCCTATTAATAGTATCACCTATAGTAGATTATACAAAGAGAAAGTATGAAAAATAAACACAATAGTTCTAATAGATGATAAGATTAGTTGTTTTATTAAGAAAGTCTAGGGGACCAGCACTTTTGTTGAAATTTGGCCAGTACTTAACCATCAAAAGAAAAATAATTAATCTTACACCATTAGATGTTATCTCACACTATTAAAAATATTGATGATGGCTAATTGATGGCTAAACATCACAAATTCTGCTGGCCCCTTAGCATTCCTCTGATTTATTTATTAATTTTTTTCAAGTAATACTAAGTTCAATTTATAAATAGAGTTTAATTTCGATGCACTGACAGTGTAAAGCATTTTACACAGTCATGCAATTACATCCGTTCTTTTGGATGACCATTCACGCGGTCAATGTGAAAGGTATTTATTTTTAGGGTTAAGTATGGTTTTGGTCCCAAAGGTTTTTCGCCAGAATCGAAACCGTCCCTCATCTAATTTTCGATTTAGAATCACCCTTAACGTTTGTTTTCGTATTAAAATCGTCCTTTTTATTTTTTTGGACAAAAATACCCTCACCACTACCAACACAATTACCTCCTCCACCACCACCACCACCAACAACACCAACACCAACACCACAACCAGCACCAATACCACCACCACCACCAGTACCAACACTACCACCACCACCACCACCACCACCAAATTCAATAGCAAAATACGTAATTTTTGATTTAGAATCATCATTAACGTTTTTTTTTTTTTGTATTAAAATCGTCCTTTTAAATTTTTCTGGACAAAAATACTCTTTATCACTACTGGCACCTTTACCTCCACCACCGGCACCGACACCAACACCGGCACTAACACCGGCACTAACACCGGCACCAACACCAACACCAATACCTCCACCTCCACCCCCACCTCCACTTCCACCTCCAAGAATAACAGAATCAACAGAGAAATAAAAAATCAACAAATCAACACAAATTTAACACAAGCAGAACCGGCAATGGTGGCGGCGGCTATAGGCAGACCGGCGATGGTGGCGGTAGCTATGGCGATGGAGGCCCACCCCCCAGCCCCAACGCGTTTCCTTTGCCACCCCCCAAAACGCGTTTTTTTTTATTAAAATAGGGGTAGTTTAGGAATTAAATTAAAAATTGTATTTAAAAGGACGATTTTAATACGAAAAAAAAAAACGTTAAGGATGATTCTAAATCGAAAATTAGATGAGGGACGGTTTCAATTCGGACGAAAAATCTTTGGGACCAAAACCATACTTAACCCTTATTTTTATTGATGTGTCATTACGTAGTTGGATGCACATGTAAAACTACTTTACACTGTCACTGCATCAAAATTAAATTCTTATAAATATTTGTAGTTCATATTTTAAGTTAATTTTATAAGTACACAATTTCACAAGTCAAAGATAATTCTTTTTAATAGCTTTGTAAATGCTAATAGCTTTTATATTTAATAGAGAAGGAGTCACATATAGTACATACGGTCGATGATCGTAAAATTCTAGATAATTATTTTAATTTGCTTGCCCATGCTGATATATTGAAACAAACAAATGAACGATTCTACTTATTTGGTACGTAATTAATTTATATTAACCCACACAGAATTATTTTCATTTTAATTTTAAGTTTTGCCAAAAAATTGTATAATAGCATCATTTTATCGATAACAAAAATTTTAACAGTTTATTTATGAAAATATGTGAAATTGTATTGTGACTTTTTTTTAGAGGTATATCCTTTTATTAATATACTATTGTTAGTTTTATCATTTAACATAAAATAAATAAGTAAATTCTCTTTATTTTACACACATACGAAGTTATAATTTCTTATATTATTCACTCATTTGTCCTTAATTTGGTACTTTTAATTCAATTTTTTTTTGTTCAATTAGATGTTATTGAACTCTTGACATGGAAAAGAAAAACTTATATCATGGTCAAAAATAGAAAGAAGTGACCAATACATTATGATTGATCTTCATGATTTGCAGTATGTAAAATTTTAATATTTTAATATGAATATTTTTTTTGGTAATAATTATGTGTTGTGGTGCAAATATTTTTTCTTTATGTATTACTATTTACTCTTTTAATTCTCGCTTTCATTCAAAAATGAGAAAAAAATAAGATGTATGTAACACCCTAATACTCAAATCCTTATGCTCGAGTCATAAGTCAATGATATTACGGTGGTACGACTCTCAGGTGGATTTTTAATATATAAATATAGGTAATTTCGAAAAGAGTATTAATCGAGAAGCCTGAAAAGAGTAGAAATAAAATCGCGAAGGCATATCACTCACGTTTCGACAACGAAAAGTTAAACTGCTAAGCCAAACGCGATATACGGACAAGGCATAAAGGAGATTAAGAGATAGATATATATAACATAAGTAAATAGCCACTAGTCGCGACCCGCGAAGTTTAGGCCGGCTAGGGTACAGTATGAAAGTAGATAACAACAACATATCCTAATCTCTCCTAAAGGAAACATAAGAGCCTCTATAGGCAAGTTCCGAAAGAGTTCAATACATAATATAATCTTTTCAAAACAAAGGTGGAGAGATTCTAATCAAAACACAAAGTAGAGGAAATAAAGATCTTTGCCGTCTCTCAGACGACCCACAACTCACTTCTGAGCACCTGGACCTGTATCTGAAAAACAAGAGATATATACGGAATGAGAACCCCGGGCCCATGGGTTCCCAGTACGGTAAAAGTGCCAAATAGATACAATACACTGCAATAAAAACTCACTAAGCATCCTAAACTTCTTCACCAAATATTCATCCTAGGTTCTCGCTAATCCATGAATAGGCAACTGTCATAAGGGAGTGCTAAATCTAATTCATGTTTCACATATTTCCCAACTCGCTGACTCTTCCATGAATCAGACTCAGAATTATAAGCAAAACCATCACCAGTTGTTCTGCCTCAGCAATTCTATATCAATACATCATACCCTCGCTTGGAGCTAGTGAAACTACATCACTGCGTCTACCCAGGGAGCTACAATTATCTCATTCAATAATCATCATCATCATGCAATCGCATCATCAGTTCATCCCATCAAGAACAGCCCTCACACCCACCGACACCAGCATGAGGCCGTCTCATACCCGGAGCAAGTGGACAACGCCACTGCCTACTACCCGGGGTCACACATCACATTTCAACATTTTCCATTATTATCCATTTAACACATTCATTCATTAATCGTATATGCATTTATACTCAGCCATAAACATTAATGGCTTTGCCGTAACCCGACAATAACTCAGCCATCCGGCCCATGGTTCAATCAAGAACCGGCCATTTATCAATAATTATAGCCTTTCGGCTCATGGCTTACACGGTACTTCCACCGTCATCCTCCATATCTCATATAATCATATCTGATCATCATTGATCATAACCTTTTTCCCTTACTTCACTCGCAAGTTACCACATCCCCTAGCTCCTTCCTCATTGCTAGGCATACCATAATGATTTAATACATAAGGGGTGAGATCGGAGGCTTAAAAGTATGCGGTTTGGCTTTAAAACTCAAAAATCAACTTTGGCATGAAAACAGAGCCACGCGCACGCGTACTCCACGCGCACGCGTGGATGGCCTAAAACTCATCAACGCGCAAGCGTTATACATTTACACAATTCAAACTTAATCCTAGGGGCATCTAGCCTAGGAATTCTCATCACAACACACGGTACTTAAATGAAACTTAAACCGTACCTCTTGTAGCCAAACCAATTGAGCCTCTTCTATGGAAGTCTTCACCAACCTTAGCTCCAAGCCTCACCAAAGCTCCTCAAGCAATACGCAATACCAATCTCCTAATTGTGCACCAACATCACCAAATTCACTAACATAACCAATATCACATACATACATCAACCTAGGGCTCATAAAAATGACAAATCACAAGGTTTTGAGCACTTCTTACCTCAGCCCATATGAAGTAGGGATAGAACCCACTTAGAATCCATGTTGGAGTATCCCTAAACACCCAAAATCACAAGATTTCAACACTAATTACCCAAAAACGTGTAACAGTGGGAAATTTTGAAAACTGGGCAGAGATGAATAGAATACTCACCACAAAACTTAGATAGAATTGTAGAGGATGAGAAGAGTGACGCGTGGCCGCAAACGGCTCGTCAATCGGAGCTCCGTAGCTCAAGTTATGGTGGTTTGAAGATCAAAGAGAGTTAGGTTTTCTCTCTTCTCTTCTCTCTTCTCAAATCAGCGCCCAACACCCCTTCTTTAGGGAAAAATGAACTGAAATACTCATAACTAATGTTTATATATGTTGGGTCTTGGGTCCACTTAGGCCCGGTTCACTTATTTTTGTCCGTTGGCCCAATTTTGGACCAAAACCTTTAAGATTAGCGCTCTAAATCGCACTTCAAATATTTCTACCTTCCCTAATTATAATTCCTCGTTTCTTAATCTTATTTACTCATAATCAATTTTCTCAGCTGTAGTACCAGACAGATCTCAGCCGGTACTGCCGGTCAAAATTCCACTGCGCGCTTTTGCGCAGAAAACTATATTTTCCGACTCGGAAAAATTCACTGAATCCAAATATCATATTTAAATAATCAAATTCCAATTGCCAAATCTTCCAACCATATTCGCTCCCATTTAACTTATTATTTAATTAATTTCGGTTAGACCGGGTATTACAATGTACACTATGAGATCAATTTACAATCCAATTATTTAATCATCTATGTGATCTTTTAAACGGGATAATTTCATTTAGAGAATTCATAATTCAAACATAATTTTTATACATTTAATAGCTACATTCGAGTTAATACATTTAATACTATATTTAAAAAAATACGAACAATGCACATCATATTATTTATTTATTAATTAAATTATTACAATTCAAATTAATTTTAATAAAATAATTTAAAATTATAATTTCAATTTTATCACGTACATAACACGGGTTATTACACTTGTTATTATATTATTTATTACAATTATCCAAGTATCCATTACCTCCTACTATTCTAATGGAAACTCCACTTGTTACAATATTTATGGTATATCTTTTTTTAACTAAAATAGTTACTCAAGTAAAACCATCAAGTAAAACCATTATTTAAGAGTTTAAGTAAAAAGAAATCATATATCATTTTAAAATAAAAATATTAATTAAGTATGTAATAGATAATATTCTCTCTTATCTAAGC
>NC_029790.2:10512931-10522021 GCF_000816755.2 Arachis ipaensis | reverse complement strand
TGTTAGTCTCTATAATTTTATTATATTTTTAATTAGGTCTTTATATTTATTTTTTTAATTAGATCCCTACACTACTTTTAAATTTTAATTTTAAAATTAGATCGTTTTCATATTAAAAACGTCAAAATTAGTAGAATATTTCTCTTAAAATACATGAAGTCAAATATTTAATTAGATTTTTAATTATGAATACTTTTAATTTGCGAAAAATATTCAGTTAATTCTAATATTTGTTTACACTATGAAAGATCTAATTATAAAGTTAAAAATAGTGTAAATATACAATTGAAAAAAAATATAGAGACATAATTACAAATTTGATAAAAATAAAACTATAAAAATCAAAGAATAACTAAACCAATTTAATAACATAATTATTATTACATGTTAAATTTGATAAAATAAAAGTTATTCTTTTTGACATAAACTTTAAGAAAATTATTATAATTTAAGTTTAATTATTTTATTAGTCTTAATAATTTCACTAAATTTTTAATTATATCCTGTATTTTTTTTAATTAAGTTCTTATAATTACTTATCCCGAATACTTCACCAAATTATGTTTTTTATTATTTTTATATTTAGTACCCGAAATGTGGCTCATTTTTTCGGTTATGGAAATCACGAATGTGTTGTGCTTGGTTATGAATTTCTGAGGTGCTAGACCAATGTGTGGAGCAGTTTTTTCTGAGTTGCAGTGTGAAGAACTCAGACTATGCGAGTTGTGTGTATGGAAAAAGTGATGATCAAGTCAGAGGGTCTGAGTTGTAAGTAGAGAAATTTTGAATCTTCGACAAAGTAAATCGGACCGCCCGTATCCTATGTATAGTTAATTTTTTTAGAAATCCGTATTGTTAGAGCAAATCAGACCGTCTGACAAGGCCCCTCCTACTTGCACCATCCGATTTCTCTTCTACTGACACCACATACATGTAAAGCACATCTGAATTCCATAACGGATCCTATCCCATCTTCACGTCCATGATAAAATAAAAAAGTGCCGAAAAATGTAAACACATTTAAATTAGTAAATATTCTATTATATAATATATATATTAGTTACTTATTTATTTTTTATTATTTTATTTAATTTAATTTTAGTCTTACTCTTACATACAATAATTATTTTTGTCGAAAAATTTTTACCATAAATATTAAAAAAATGTCAATTTTGCAATTAAATGCTAACAAATTATTTGAATATTTGCCTAATATAAAAAGAGATATTATCTTATCTATATTTATATATAAAGAGAATTGTAGTTGTTTGATTTAAATTTTTATTTTTCTCCCAATTTTTTTGTCTCTCGCACAATTTTCGTAAAAATTTAAAATTAGTTAATTCAAATTATATTTCTGATAGATTCTTTAATTATTAAACTATAATATCTTTTGTATTACATAAAAAAATCCACTATTATAATTTTTTGGATCCGTCACTAATTTTTCTCTCTCTTTTTTTCTTTATTCTTTCTTTTCTTTATTTATTTCTTTTTTTTATTTCTCTTTTTTCCATCATTGTCTATAAACAAAAGTTAACTATTTTCCGTGTTCAGCCTTCCCTTTTTAACATAATTCCTCTATTTTTGTAAAACCTCTCTTCTCTCTAAAATAAAAAATTTCTCTCTTCATTCTCTCCCATCTCATCAATACCTACTCCAAATTAGATACATATTATAAAGTAGAATCTAAAGTGATCAATCAATACCAAAGTACTATGTTAAAACTTGTTACGGTGGGTAACCGGAGATTATTGGGTTGGATTAGTTTAGCTGGCCCAATCGTCGGAATGAGTAAGTATCCAAGCGGATTGAAGATCCAAGGCCCCCGTCCGACTTCGGTATGAAAGAATGGGGGGTGGTACCTGCAAAGACACTCCGATGCCAAAGTCAGCAAAGGGAGCAAAACAGCTCTAAAGAGTATTGGGCTTCTGAGATACATGAGAAGTGTCAGTGTATTTATAGTGGTGAACCCATAACCACCGTTGGTGTATTTCCGTTATTTATGGGGAGTAACCGTCCCTTTATCTTAGGGAGGTTGAGATATGGCTCCAGGAAGTGGGTAGAGAGATTTTAGGGGCAGTTACTCATTTGAATGGGTGTTTATCTGCCAGCTAATCTTCGTCCCGACTTCTTTAGAGCAAGTCGTGGTTGGGACCGACTTCGTGGGGCAAAGGTCAGTGTAGGGCGAGGCTCAATCCTTTGGATTGGGCCTTTTGTTTGGACCTGGGCCTTATCATTGGGCCAGGGTATGAATAGTGCCCCTACTCGAGCCCAATTTCTTTTAGGACTTGGGTTCGAGTATTCTACTCGGGGTCGTAGCCGACTTGTTGGAGGACCGACATGATGGTTTGGAACCGACGTGACTTTTCGTGACTTTTGATTTTCACAGTTACGTTTAATCAAACGTCGCGTCCGTTAGAAGTTTGCGTAGGGGTTGTCTTGGTAACGGTGCACCCATTAATGACTGCGTCCGTTTTTACCATTATGCCCCTAACGTGTTTATAAATACTTTCCTTCTCTTTTGTTGCTTCGTTTTTGCGATTTTTCAAATTTTCCTCTCATCCGTTCGTGGAGCGTTCCTCGTTTGAAGGCTTTCATTTTCCTCTACCTTATTACCAGGCAAATGTTAGTCTTTTTCTCCTTGTCTCTTTTATGAAATGCTTCTGTTTGCATGCCTTTACTTTAGAGAGAGGAGTTGACTTCGTAGGCCTTTTGTTTGATTCTGTATCCCCTTAGAGACCCTGTTCGTGATCTTTTTCCTTTTTCCTTTGTAGGTTTCGCTAATCCTTTTTAGGAAAAGAAAAATGACTTCCATAGAAATTCTTGCTCAGTGGGTCGATGTTACGGTCTTAGGAGAGGAACCTATGGTTGATACTGATTTTATCACTGACCTTCGCACTCGTCACCGGCTCTGCACCTCTGATGAGGATGAGCCAAAGTATGAACTGCTTGCCCCGGGTCCGGAAGACCGGGTTTGCTTTGGGAGGGCTTCAGAGGCAGCCCCTCATTTCTTTTATATGTACGAGAGCATGATCACCCGCCTGGGCGTTTTTCTCCCTTTCTCTGATTTTGAGATTGCTGTTTTACGTCACTGCCGTGTTGCACCTACCCAGCTTCACCCCAATTCCTGGGGTTTTCTGAAAATTTATCAGTTTATCAGCCATGCCTTGGAATTTCCGACTTCTTTGAGGATTTTTTTTCTTTCTTTTCCACATGACCAAGCCCTTCAGTGGGCAGAATAATAAGCAACAATGGGTGTCCTTTCGAGCTATACAAGGTCGGAGGATTTTTACCCTTTTTGATGAATCTTTCCATGACTTCAAAAATTATTTTTTCAAAGTTCAAGCCGTAGAGGGTCACCACCCTTTTTTCTTGGATGAGAATTCTTCTCCTCGCTTTCCCTTATACTGGTTAGAGGCTTCCCCCTGTGAAAAATATGGTTTAGAGGATCTGGATGAGGTGGAGGCAGCCATTGTAGGGTTCCTCTGAGAAGTATGGGGGAGAGCCCCATATCTGGATACCAAAAAATTTCTCCAGGGGTCGTCGTCTTTTGTCCAGACACAACTAGGTAGCTTTTATCTACTTTGTTTCCGACTTGTTTCTACCGACTTGAAGTTTACCAACTTGTTTCACTAATTGTTTTCTTTTACAAAGATGGCGAGGAAGAATTCCAATGAGTCTTACCAGAGAGTCCAGGAGGCCAAGGCGAGGTCTCGCGCCAGAACCGGTGGTGCCAGGGTAACTAGCTCTCCTCTTCCTCTTCCTCCCCCTTCTTCCCGAAATTTGGGGACTCCTTCTCAACCCATTATTATTTCTTCTTCGGCTTCTTCTCAGCCGTCCCCTCCTCCCCAACCTTCCCCTGAGCCAGAAAAGAAGAAGCGTAAGGCTTTAGAGTCTGGCTCTTCTTTTGAAGGTGAGGCTAAGGTGGATGCTCCTGCATTTATCCGAAAATTCATCTACCCCCATACCCGTATAGGTATGGATGATGTTTCTATTTGGAACCACCTCACTATTCTGGCTGAGGAGAGCATCAGGGCGGCGGGGATCTGTGCCAAGTTCCTCGATATTTTTGAGAAGACGCCTCTTAGCTCTCTAGGTTCAACCTCTAGGGTTGAAGAGTTGGAGGGAAGGCTTCTCATATATCAGGAACATGAGAAGGAGTTGAAGAAGGAGATCGCCAAATTGAAGGAGGAGAGGGATGTCCTCCGAGAGAAGGAGAGCAAGTTACAAGCCCAATGTAACATGGAGGAGGGCTTGAGAAAGAAGGTGCAGGAGAGTTATCAGAGTTTATTTGAGGACCTTGTGGCTGTAAGGAGGGATTTGTTGAACTCTCGGACTGCCTATGTCGAGTTGGAGGACTTTATTGCTGAGGGGGCCGAGGAGGCCTGGAGGATTTTTAAGGAGCAGGTCGGAGTCCTTGCTCCCGACCTGGATCTCTCTCCTTTGGATCCTGACAAGGTCGTTATTGATGGTGCCATAGTTTATCCCCCAGCTCCCGAGGTCGTTACCGAGTCAGATTTGAAGACTCGGGGGTAGAGAATCATTGAGTCCCCTCCTCGTCAAAAGGATATTCCGAGTTCCTCAAGACCTCACGGCACCTCTTCTCCAACTCCTATGGACACTTATCTCCCTGGTCCTGATAGTGCTCCGACTTCTCTTCCCGACTCTGGTGGTGATCCGACTACTCCCTTTGGTCCTGGTGGTGATGCTCTTTAAGAATTTTGTTATTTGTTGGCTATATGGGGGCCCGGCCTGCGGGTCCCCCTTTTTTAAACTCTTTATATTTGTGGTGGTGGTGTGTTGACATTGGCCTTTTATGACCGTAAACAAAAATATTTATAATTGCCCTTTTTTTGGATAAGGGTTCTATTTTAACAAAAATACCCTTTTTGGTATAAGGGTTTCAGCTACCTTTTTGTGTGCATGCTTTTCTGATTTTGATTTTTCAAAGTCCCCTTGATCTTTTCTGAAAAACCTTTCCTTTGGCTTGTCTGTTTTCCTGAGCCTTTTCGCTTTAAGGACTTTAGGACAGTTTTTAAGCTTTTTCTAGGATTTTTCGATCCCTTTTTTGTTATTCCTTGTACTCAACTTTGTTTTATTGAATTCTTATGACTTAGGTTATTTTTGCAATGCATTTTCTTTTCTACTCGGTTTTTCATTTCGACTTATAAGTCGGAATGTTTCTGAGTTTCTCACGATCAACTTTTATAACCTCTTTACACCGACTTGTATCTCGTCGTTTTATCCTGACGACCATCTAGGTCGGTTCATGGGATTTTCACGTTTTGTCGAGCTTAAGTCGGCGCGTTTCGTAGAAAAGTAAACGAGAAGGAATTTATAAGAGATATTTGTAAAAAAGATCTTTATTTATTTGGAAGGTACTTTACGGCTACTAAGGGTTTAATGATCTATTCCCCCCTTAACCTCTACTATGATGCCTCGTTAAAAACCCTTCTTCAGAAAAAACCCTTTAATTTTTGGGAAAAAATCGTGAAGTTGGAAAAAGAGTACATCATGGAGTAGAGTTCGCTTTTAGCTATAGTACCTTTTCATGTTACAAGCATGCCACGACTTTGGTAGCTCGGTGCCGTTTAAGTCGGTCACCTTATAATAACCTTTTCCTAAGACCTCGCTAACTTTGTAGGGCCCTTTCCAGTTGGCAGCGAGTTTTTCTTCCCCCGATTTGTTGACCCCTATATCGTTTCTGATCAAGACCATATCGTTTAGGGCGAAACTTCTTCGAATGACTTTTTTGTTGTACCTGGTAGTCATCCTTTGCTTCAGCGCTGCTTCTCTTATCTGGGCTTGTTCTCGGACTTCGGGGAGCAATTCCAGCTCCTCTTTGTGCCCCTGTATGTTCCCGATTTCATCATGGAGAATCACTCTTGGGCTTTGCTCGTTGATTTCCACTGGTATCATAGCTTCTACACCATAGACAAGTCGAAAGGGTGTTTCTCCAGTGGCAGATTGGGGTGTCATCCGATAAGCCCACAACACTTGGGGGAGCTCCTCTGTCCAGGCTCCTTTTGCATCTTATAGTCTTTTCTTTAGTCCCGCCAGTATGATTTTGTTAGCTGCCTCCGCTTGTCCATTTGCTTGTGGATGCTCCACCGAGGTGAACTGGTGTTTTATTTTCATACTGGCTACTAGGCTTCTGAAAGTAGAGTCGGTGAACTGGGTTTCATTATCTGTAGTAATGGAGTGAGGTATCACATACCTTGTGATGATATTTTTGTAGAGGAATTTCCGACTTCTCTGGGCGGTGATGGTGGCCAATGGTTCTGCTTCTATCCACTTTGTGAAGTAGTCTATTCCCGCAATTAAGTATTTAACTTGTCCTGGGGCCTGAGGAAAAGGTCCTAATAGGTCCATCCCCCATTTTGCAAAGGGCCATGGAGAAGTTATACTGATTAGCTCCTCGGGGGGAGCCACGTGGAAATTTGCATGCATCTGGCATAGTTGGCATTTTTTCACAAATTCTGTGGCATCTTTCTGCAAGGTCGGTGGTGCACGAAATTGTGATCATCAATGGCGCCATCAACATGGTACGCTCAATTGTAATTTCAACTTTTTATCACAACTTCGCACAACTAACCAGCAAGTGCACTGGGTCGTCCAAGTAATAAACCTTACGCGAGTAAGGGTCGATCCCACGGAGATTGTTGGTATGAAGCAAGTTATGGTCACCTTGTAAATCTCAGTCAGGCGGATATCAAAAGGTTATGGAGTTTTTGAAAATTAAATAAGAGACTTTCCGGATTCTCATGAATGCCGCCATCAATCTAGCTTACACCACGAAGATTCTGATTAAGAGATCCAAGAGATACTCATTCAATCTAAGGTAGAACGAAAGTGGTTGTCAGGCACGCGTTCATAGGTAATGATGATGATTGTCACGTTCATCACATTCAGGTTGAAGTGCGAATGAATATCTTAGAAGCGGAATAAGTTGAATTGAATAGAAAAACAGTAGTACTTTGCATTAATTCTTGAGGAACAGCAGAGCTCCACACCTTAATCTATGGAGTGTAGAAACTCTACCGTTGAAAATACATAGGTGAAAGGTCCAGGCATGGCCGAATGGCCAGCCCCTCTGATCTAAGGACCAGGCGTCCAAAGATGTCTAATACAATAGTAAAAAGTCCTATTTATAATAAACTAGCTACTAGGGTTTACAGAAGTAAGTAATTGATGCATAAATCTACTTCCGGGGCCCACTTGGTGTGTGCTTGGGCTGATCTTGAATGTTACACGTGCAGAGGCTCTTTCTGGAGTTGAACGCTAGGTTGTAACGTATTTCTGGCGTTCAACTCTGGTTTGTGACTTGTTTCTGGCGTTTAACTCCAGACAGCAGCGTAGAACTGGCGTTCAACGCCCTTTTACGTCGTCTAAACTTGTTCAAAGTATGGACTATTAAACATTGCTGGAAAGCCCTGGATGTCTACTTTCCAACGCAATTGGAAGCGCGCCATTTTAAATTCTGTATCTCCATAAAATCTACTTTGAGTGCAGGGAGGTCAGAATCCAATAGCATCAGCAGTCCTTCTTCTACCTCTGAATCTGATTTTTGCTCAAGTCCCTCAATTTCAGTCAGAAAATACCTGAAATCATCGAAAAACACACAAACTCATAGTAAAGTCCAGAAATGTGAATTTAGCATAAAAACTAATGAAAACATCCCTAAAAGTAATTAGATTCTACTAAAAACATACTAAAAACAATGCCAAAAAGCGTATAAATTATCCGCTCATCACAACACCAAACTTAAATTGTTGCTTGTCCCCAAGCAACTGAAAATCAAATAGGATAAAAAGAAGAGAATATACTATAAATTCCAAACTATCAATGAAACATAGCTCCAATCAGATGAGCGGGACTTGTAGCTTTTTGCCTCTTGAATAGTTTTGGCATCTCACTTTATCCATTGAGGTTCAGAATGATTGGCATCTATAGGAACTCAGAGTTCAGATAGTGTTATTGACTCTCCTAGTTCAGTATGATGATTCTTGAACACAGCTATTTTGCATCTCACTTTATCTATTGAGGTTCAGAATGATTGGCATCTATTAGGAACTCAGAGTTCAGATAGTGTTATTGACTCTCCTAGTTCAGAATGATGATTCTTGAACACAGCTATTTTATGAGTCTTGGCCGTGACCCTAAGCACTTTGTTTTCCAGTATTACCACCGGATACATAAATGCCACAGACACATAATTGGGTGAACCTTTTCAGATTGTGACTCAGCTTTGCTAAAGTCCCCAATTAGAGGTGTCCAGGGTTCTTAAGCACACTCTTCTTTTGCTTTGGACCTTGACTTTAACCGCTCAGTCTCAAGTTTTCACTTGACACCTTCACGCCACAAGCACATGGTTAGGGACAGCTTGGTTTAGCCGCTTAGGCCAGGATTTTATTCCTTTAGGCCCTCCTATCCACTGATGCTCAAAGCCTTGGGATCCTTTTTTTATTACCCTTGCCTTTTGGTTTTAAGGGTTACTGGCTTTTTGCTCTTGCCTCTTGGTTTTAAGAGCTTTTGACTTTTTCTGCTTGCTTTTTCTTTTTCTTTCTATTTTTTTCCCTATTTTTTTTCTGCAAGCTTTGTTCTTTGCTGCTTTTTCTTGCTTCAAGAATCATTTTTTTTTATTTTTCAGATTATCAAATAACATGTCTCCTTGTCATCATTCTTTCAAGAGCCAACATATTTAACATTCTTAAACAACAACTTCAAAAGACATATGCACTGTTCAGGCATTCATTCAGAAAACAAGAAGCATTGTCACCATATCAATATAATTAAACTAAGTTCAAGGATAAATTTGAAACTCATGTACTTCTTGTTCTTTTGAATTAAAACATTTTTCATTTAAGAGAGGTGATGGATTCATAGGACATTCATAGCTTTAAGACATAGTTACTAACTACTAATGATCATGTAATAAGACATAAACACAGATAAGCACTTAACATAGAGAAAATGAAAAACAGAGAATGTAAGAACAAGGAATGAGTCCACCTTAGTGATGGTGGCATTTCCTTCTTGAAGAACCAATGATGTCCTTGAGCTCTTCCTTGTCTTTGTTGCTCCTCC
>NC_029790.2:10511454-10511554 GCF_000816755.2 Arachis ipaensis | reverse complement strand
TTCAATGATGAATGATGTCCTTGAGCTCTTCTATGTCTCTTCCTTGTCTTTGTTGCTCCTCCCTCATTGCTTTTTGATCTTCTCTAATTTGATGATGGAG
>NC_029790.2:10495091-10511296 GCF_000816755.2 Arachis ipaensis | reverse complement strand
GCTCCATGAATAGGCTCTCTTGTTTGCTCCCTCCTTTTCTTAGTGATGGGCTTGTGAGATGAATCTTTCCATCTCCCATGGCTCAGAGGTGGAAGCAATTGTCTTTCCTTTCCTCTTTCTTGAGGTTTCTCTGGCCTTAGGTGCCATTAATGGTAATAGAAAAACAAAAAGTTTATGCTTTTACCACACCAAACTTAGAATATTGCTCGCCCTCGAGCAAGAGAAGAAAGAATAGATGAAGAAGAAGAAGATATGGAGGAGATGGAGGGATGTGTGTATGGATGTGAATGGTGAATGGAAAACAGAAGGGATGACCATGAATGGAGAGAAAGAGGGTGAGGTGGGTGGGGATCCTATGAGATTCACAGATCCTGAGATGATCCTGTGGTGTCCACAGATCCTGAGGTGTCAAGATCTCCTCTGTCCACATCAATCACAGCTCTTGCTGTGGCTAGGAAGGGTCTTCCAAGGATGATGAATTCATCCTCATCCTTCCCAGTATCAAGGATTATGAAATCAGCAGGGATGTAAAGGCCTTCAACCTTTACTAACACGTCCTCTACTTGTCCATAAGCCTATTTTCTTGAATTGTCTGCCATCTCTAATGAGATTTTAGTGGCTTGCACCCCATAGATTCCCAGTTTCTCTATTATGGAGAGGGGCATGAGGTTTATCCCTGAACCAAGGTCACACAGAGCCTTTTCAAAGATTACGTTGCCTATGGTACAAGGTATTACGAATTTTCCAGGATCCTATTTCTTCTGAGGCAATGTCAGTTGATCCAGATCACTTAGTTCATTGGTGAACAAGGGATGTTCATCTTCCCAAGTTTCAATACCAAATAATTTGGCATTCAGCTTCATGATTGCACCAAAAAACTTGGCAGCTTGCTCTTCAGTAACATCCTCATTCTTTTCAGAAGAGGAATACTCATCAGAGCTCATGAATGGCATAAGGAGGTCAATGGAATTTCTATGGTCTCTAGATGAGTCTCAGATTCCTTTGGTTCCTCAGAGGGAAACTCCTTATTGATCACTGGACGTCCCAGGAGGTCTTCCTCCTTGGGATTCACGTCCTCTCCTTTCTTCACAGGTTCGGCCATGGTGATTAATTCAATGGCCTTGCACTCTCCTTTTGGATTCTCTTCTGTATTGCTTGGGAGAGTACTAGGAGGGATTTAAAGGGTTAGTGATTTTCGAAAATAGTTTTTGAAAAAGGTTAGTAATTTTCGAAAATTAAAATCAAAAATTAAAATAATTATTTAATTAAAAAGAATTTTTGAAAAAGAAGGAAGATATTTTCGAAAATTAGAGAGAGAGGATTAGTTAGGTAGTTTTGAAAAAGATAAGAAACAAACAAAAAGTTAGTTGGTTAGTTGAAACAAATTTGAAAACCAATTTTGAAAAGATAAGAAGATATTTTTGAAAATATATGATTGAAATTAGTTTTGAAAAAGATTTGATTTTTTAAAATCACAATTAATGACTTGATTCACAAGAAATCACAAGATATGATTCTAGAACTTAAAGTTTGAATCTTTCTTAACAAGTAAGTAACAAACTTGAAATTTTTGAATTAAAACATTAATTGATGATGTTATTTTCGAAAATTAGGAGATAAAGATAAGAAAAATATTTTTGAAAAATATTTTTAAAATTTTCGAAAATAACTAAGAAGAGTGAAAAAGATATGATTTTTGAAAAAGATTTTGAAAAAGATAAGATTTTTAAATTGAAAAATTGATTTGACTCATAAGAAACAACTAGATTTTAAAAATTTTTGAAAAAGTCAACTCAAATTTTCGAATTTATGAGAGAAAAGAGGGAAAGATATTTTTTTTTATTTTTGAATTTTTAATGATGAGAGAGAAAAAATTAAAACATCATTTTCATGTTTTTCTCTTTTCTTTTTGCTGAAGAACACTATGAATGCATGAATTTTTCGAAACATGCAAGATGAATATGCAATTGACACCAAACTTTCAACTTGACTCAAGACTCAAACAAGAAACATGAAATATTTTTTATTTTTATGATTTTATGATTTTTTTTGTATTTTCCTTTAATTTTTTTCGAAAATCATTTTGAAAAAGAAAAATAAGGATTCCAAAATTTTTAATATGAATTCCAGGAATCTTATGCTCTTTAGTCTAAAGCTCCAATCTGAGGGTTAGACATGGCTTAATAGCCAGTCAAGCTTTAGCATGAATATGGGAGTAATTCATTCAATTTTAAGCCAAAACCTCTGTCCAAAAGAATTTAGACATGGTTTTATAGCCAGCATGCTTCAACATGCTTCATGAAACTCTAGAATTCATTCTTAAAAATTCTGAAGAAAAATATATTTTTGAAAACATTTTTATTTTAAAATTTTTTTTTTCGAAAACAAAGGAGAAATTTTTTTTTTGAAAGATTTTTGAAAAATTTTTGAAAAGAAAACAAAAAGAAAATTATCTAATCTGAGCAACAAGATGAACCGTCAGTTGTCCAAACTCGAACAATCCCCGGCAACGGCGCCAAAAACTTGGTGCATGAAATTGTGATCATCAATGGCGCCATCAACATGGTACGCTCAATTGTAATCTCAACTTTTTATCACAACTTCGCACAACTAACCAGCAAGTGCACTAGGTCGTCCAAATGTCACAGCACGGCTAATCATCTGAGGTTCTCGATCATACTGGAATAGGATTCACCCTCCTTTTGCGTCTGTCACTACGCCCAGCACTCGCGAGTTTGAAGCTCGTCACAGTCATTCAATCCCTGAATCCTACTCGGAATACCACAGACAAAGTTTAGACTTTCCGAATTCTCATGAATGCCGCCATCAGTCTAGCTTACACCACGAAGAGTCTGATTAAGAGATCCAAGAGATACTCATTCAATCTAAGGTAGAACGGAAGTGGTTGTCAGGCACGCATTCATAGGAAATGATGATGATTGTCACGTTCATCACATTCAGGTTGAAGTACGAATGAATATCTTAGAAGCGGAATAAGTTGAATTGAATAGAAAAACAGTAGTACTTTGCATTAATTCTTGAGGAACAGCAGAGCTCCACACCTTAATCTATGGAGTGTAGAAACTCTATCGTTGAAAATATATAGGTGAAAGGTCCAGGCATGGCCGAATGGCCAGCCCCTCTGATCTAAGGACCAGGCATCCAAAGATGTCTAATACAATAGTAAAAAGTCCTATTTATAATAAACTAGCTACTAGGGTTTACAGAAGTAAGTAATTGATGCATAAATCTGGACTATTATACATTTCTGGAAAGCCCTGGATGTCTACTTTCCAACGCAATTGGAAGCGCACCATTTTGAGTTCTGTAGCTCCAGAAAATCCACTTTGAGTGCAGGGAGGTCAGAATCCAACAGCATCAGCAGTCCTTCTTCTACCTCTGAATCTGATTTTTGCTCAAGTCCCTCAATTTCAGTCAGAAAATACCTGAAATCACAGAAAAATACACAAACTCATAGTAAAGTCCAGAAATGTGAATTTAGCATAAAAACTAATGAAAACATCCCTAAAAGTAATTAGATTCTACTAAAAACATACTAAAAACAATGCCAAAAAGCGTATAAATTATCCACTCATCAGTCGGCCAGTAGAATCCAACTCGGATTACTTTTCTGGCTAGTGACCTGGCTCCGAGATGGCTTCCGCAGATCCCATTATGAACTTCCTCTAGCACTTCAGTGGTCCTTGAGGTCGGTACGCACTTCAACAATGGTGTTGATATTCCCCTTTTATAAAGTATATTTTTCACCAAAGTGTAATATTGTGCTTCCCTCCGGATTTTCTTGGCCTCTTTTTCCTCTTTGGGGAGGATGTCGAATTTTAGGTATTCGACCAGAGGATTCATCCATCCGAGATTTAGCCCGGATACCTCGAGGACATCTTGTTTGTCCTCTGTTTTTACCACAGAGGGTTCTTGGAGAGTTTCCTGGATCAGGCTTCTATTATTCCCTCCTGGTTTTGTACTTGCTAACTTGGAGAGGGCATCTGCTCTACTATTGAGATCCCGAGTTATATGCCTAACCTCGGTCTCCGCAAAGCGCCCTAGATATTCCAGAGTTTTTTCCAAGTATCTCTTCATGTTTGGGTCTTTGGCCTGATACTCTCCATTTATCTAGGAGGTCACCACCTGAGAGTCACTGTATATCATCACTTTTGTTGTACCGACTTCTTCGGCCAGCTTCAATCCTGCAATCAGGGCTTCATATTCTGCCTGATTATTTGAAGCTGGGAATTCAAATTTGAGGGATACCTCTATTTGAGTTCCCCTTTCGTCGGCCAGTATTATGCCTGCACCGCTTCCTGTCTTGTTTGAGGATCCATCTACATAAAGTTCCCATGTAGTTGGCTTTTCCTCTTGATCTCCCGCGTATTCTGCTATGAAGTCGGTGAGGCATTGGGCTTTGATTGCTGTCCGAGTTTCATACTTCAAGTCAAACTCGGAGAGCTCTATTGCCCATTGAACCATTCTCCCTGCAACATCCGTCTTTTGGAGGATTTGCTTCATGGGTTGGTTCGTCCAGACTTTTATTGTATGTGCTTGAAAGTAAGGTCGTAGACTTCGTGAGGCTATTACTAAGGAGTAGGCAAACTTTTCCAGTTTGTGGTACCTTAGCTCGGGGCCCTGTAGAACTTTGCTGATGAAGTAAACTGGATGCTGTCCGACCTCGTCCTCCCTTATCAGGGCTGATGCGACAGCTTTGTCTGCTACGGACAAGTAAAGGACGAGGTCCTCCCCGACTAGAGGTCGAGTTAGTATTGGTGGTTGGCTCAAGAACCTTTTGAACTCCTGGAACGCTCCTTCGCATTCTGGAGTCCATTCGAACTGGCATCCCTTTCTTAATAAAGAAAATAGTGGAAGGGATTTTAGTGCCGATCCTGCCAAAAATCTGAAGAGGGCTGCAAGTCGGCCATTCAGTTGCTGAACCTCTCTTAAGCAAGTTGGGCTCTTCATTTCCAGGATAGCTTTACACTTATCGGGATTTGCTTCAATCCCTCTCTGTGTTAGCATAAATCCTAGGAATTTTCCGGCCTCCACCGCGAAGGTACACTTTGCGGGATTTAGCCTCATCCCGTGTAACCTTATGGTGTCGAATACTTGCGAGAGGTCTGCGAAGAGGTCGGCTTCTTCCTTGGTTTTTACCAGCATGTCGTCTACATGGACTTCCATTAAGCTCCCAAGGTGGGAAGCAAACACCTTGTTCATCAGCCTTTGGTATGTGGCCCCTGCATTTTTAAATCCAAATGGCATGACCACGTAGCAAAAATTTGCTCTGGGCGTGATGAATGATGTTTTCTTCTGGTCTGGCTCATACATTGGGATTTGGTTGTATCCCGAGTAGGCATCCATGAACGACAAGTATTGATATCCCGAGCTAGAATCTACTAGGGTATCAATACTCGGGAGTGGATAAGAGTCTTTGGGACATGCCTTATTTAAGTCGGTGTAGTCAACACACATCCTCCATTTGCCGTTTTGCTTCTTGACTAGCACTACATTTGTTAGCCATGTTGGATATTTAACTTCTCTAATGAAGCCGGCTTTTAGGAGTGCTTGTACTTGCTCTTCCACCACTAGGGCTCGTTCCGGGCCGATCTTGCGCCTTCTCTGTTGTACAGGTCGGGATCCCGGATGTACCGAGAGCTTGTGGGACATGAGCTCGGGGTCTATCCCGGGCATGTCGGAAGCTTTCCAGGCGAAGAGGTCAGAATTATCTCTTAGGAGCTTAGTCAACCCTTGCTTCAGGGTTTCCCCTAGGTTGGCTCCTATGTTGGTATTCTTCCCTTCCTCTTCGCCGACCTGTATTTCTTCGGTTTTTCCTCCTGATTGTGGTCATAGCTCTTCTTTGGCCCTTGCACCACCGAGCTCTATGGTGTGAACCTCTTTGCCTTTTTCCCTCAGGTTCAGGCTTTCATTGTAGCACTTTCTTGCCAACTTCTGGTCTCCCCGCACTGTTGCTATTCCCGCAGGTGTCAAAAATTTCATGCAAAGATGGGGGGTAGACACCACCGCTCCGAGTCGATTCAGGGTAGCTGTGCCGATTAGGGCATTGTACGCTGACCCCACGTCGATGACTATGAAGTCTATGCTCAGAGTTTTGGATTTTTTCCCCTTTCCGAAGGTAGTGTGGAGGGGTAGAAATCCTAGTGGTTTTATTGGTGTGTCGCCTAGCCCGTACAAGGTGTCGGGGTAGGCTCTTAACTCCTTTTCATCCAACCCTAGTTTGTCAAACGCGGGCTTGAAAAGGATATCCGCCGAGCTTCCTTGATCCACTAGGGTTCTGTGGAGATGGGCGTTAGCTAGGATCATAGTTATCACCACTGGATCATCGTGTCCAGGGATTACTCCTTGCCCATCCTCCTTTGTGAATGAGATGGTAGGAAGGTCGGGTGACTCGCTTCCGACCTGGTAGACTCGCTTGAGGTGTCTTTTGCGAGAGGACTTGGTGAGTCCCCCTCCCGCGAACCCGCCTGAGATCATATGTATATGTCTCTCCGGAGTCTGCGGTGGTGGGTCTCTTCTATCCGCATCGTCTCGCTTTCTCTTCCCATGATTATCCGACCTTTCTATGAGATATCTGTCAAGTCGGCCTTCTCTGGCCAACTTTTCTATCACATTTTTAAGGTCGTAACAATCATTTGTTGAGTGACCATATATTTTATGGTACTCACAGTAGTCGCTGCGACTACCCCTTTTTTGTTTTTAATGGGCCTGGGAGGTGGCAGCCTTTCAATATTGCAAATTTCTCTGTATACATCCACTATAGAAACCTTTAGAGGAGTATAAGAGTGATATTTCCTGGGTCTGTCGAGACCGAGGTCTTCTTTCTTCTTGGGCTCCCTTTCTCTCTCTTTTATTGAGGGAAGGTGCCCAGGTCGCCAACTCGGCTCTCTCAGCCTGGCATTTTCCTCCATGTTGATGTACTTTTCAGCTCTTTCTTGTACATCACTTAGGGAGGTGGGGTGCCTTTTTGATATGGACTATGAGAAGGAACCTTCTCTAAGTCCATTTACCAGCTCCATTATGACTGCCTCGGTGGGCAGGTCTTGAATCTCTAAGCATACTTTGTTGAACCTTTCCATATAATCTCGTAGAGGTTCTCCGACCTCCTGCTTTATTCCCAGGAGGCTCGGTGCATGTTTTACTTTATCTTTCTGGATGGAGAACCTCATTAGAAACTTCCTCGAGAGGTCCTTGAAGCTGGTGACCGACCTTGGAGGGAGGCTATCAAACCACTTCATCGCTGCTTTCAATAAGGTGGTCGGGAAAGCTTTGCAGCGCGTCGCGTCAGAAGCATCAGCCAGATACATCCGACTTTTAAAGTTGCTTAAATGATGCTTCGGATCTGTGGTTCCGTCATAGAGGTCCATATCGGGGCTTTTAAAGTTTCTTGGAACTTTTGCCCTCATTATGTCCTCACTAAAAGGGTCCTCCCCTCCTGGGGGCGATTCTTCTCGATCGTCACGGGAATTCCGATCTCTGAGGGAGGATTCTAACTTTAAGAGTTTTTTCTCTAACTCTTTTCGTCGATCCATCTCCTCTCTTAGGTGCTTTTCTATCTCCTTTTGTCACTCCCATTCCTGTTTCAGCTGTTCCAAGCGACTTTGGTGGACATGAACTAGCCCATCAGTTCAGTTGCGTGGGGTGGTCCGTCCTTTTCTGATTCACGCCCCTCCGAGAAATTTGTCTTCGGATTTTTAAATCCGGAGGTTCCTTCCCTGTGTTGGTCGTTGGTCTCCTGGTGGAGGGTCAGGTCTGCGTCGTTGTTTCCGGTATCCAGATTCTCTTGTTCGGAATCCGACGCCACATGATCATCCTCAGGGGATACATCCGCCATTACTAGTTGATCTCTCGGGTCCCCGGCAACGGCGCCAATGTTACGGTGGGTAACCGGAGATTATTGGGTTGGATTAGTTTGGCTGGCCCAATCGTCGGAATGAGGAAGTATCCAAGCGGATTGAAGATCCAAGGCCCCCGTCCGACTTCGGTATGAAAGAATGGGGGGTGGTACCTGCAAAGACACTCCGATGCCAAAGTCAGCAAAGGGAGCAAAACAGGTCTAAAGAGTATTGTGCTTTTGAGATACCTAAGAAGTGTCAGTGTATTTATAGTGGTGAACCCATAACCACCGTTGGTGTAGTTCCGTTATTTATGGGGAGTAACCGTCCCTTTATCTTAGGGAGGTTGAAATATGGCTCCAGGAAGTGGGTAGAGAGATTTTAGGGGCAGTTACTCATTTAAATGGGTGTTTATCTGCCAGCTAATCTTCGTCCCGACTTCTTTAGAGCAAGTCGTGGTTGGGACCGACTTCGTGGGGCGAAGGTCGGTGTAGGGCGAGGCTCAATCCTTTGGATTGGGCCTTTCGTTTGGACCTGGACCTTATCATTGGGACAGGATATGAACAAAACTAATTATTTCAACTAAAAACTTTAAAATTATGATAAAAAAAATATGGCTACTAACTAGATCTGTCAAACATCATCGTAAATTTTCATCTACAATGAATAAACACTCATCTTCACATCAATATCACCATCATTATCATTATCATCAAAAAAATTTAAGATTACACCAAACATTAATACTACCACATTTCATAAGTCAAAAATTCAAAAAAATTACTTTTGAGAATTCCCATACCCTTAATCCATATATGTTACGATTCGATGAACGTTGTGAAAGGCTAACACCTTCGCCATTTCCCCCACAGAAAGCTCTTTCTTTTTTTTCTGCTCCATCGACTGTGTTAAGCTATGGCTTCTTTATTTTCAATGCAGTTGACCCATACCCACAACCGTCTTCCATGGTTTCGCCATATCCAGGTTTACTTTCTTACTTACTTTCGCTCCTTTTTTTAATCTCTGCAAACTTCCCCAGTTTTTCAACTCTAAAATGTTCTTTCACTTCTGAACTGCAAGTTTTGTTAAAAATCGTGGCTTAACTTGAGGGACAGGTGCTATGATATCAGGTACACTACTAAAAATCAAATTTTTATTGCCTTTGGAACCACCCACATAGCTTCTATTCAATATGATGTCTGAAAGGGATTATTTTTCCCCTTAAAAGAATTGAGTGCACAAAATGGTAGTGAGTGATTAAGTATATGCCTTTATGATCATATGAGATGTTCGGGTTCCAAGCATGAAGCATGGCAACCGTTTGTGACTTTGTTTACATTAAATAATGGTAAAAGTTTATTTCTTTGTTTGTTTGCTTTCCAGGGTAATTATAGCCAAGATGTGGCTAAGGTTCTTAGGCCTAGTATGGTAGGTAGCAGTAGCGGATTACAGCTTGGTCATAGCAAAGCATTGGCATCAAGATCACATTATGCCCTAAGGTTTTCTGTTTTGCAACAATCCGATCCAAAATCGATCAGATATAGGACCATGGTCTGTGTCAATGCTACAGAAAACAATGTGAGTACCTCATTTAAAACTTGTGGTTTGAAAGATAACACCTAATGGGGGGATCTCAAACTTTTTATTTCTGCTTATTTTTTGCCTAACTGGGCAGTAGGAGAAAGGTGAACTATATACTTGGTAATAAATTAGTTAATCCTAGGAACAACTTATTCCTGAAATTTAGACCAATTCTTAATTGTAGAATCATTTATTGTTTCTGTTGTTGATTGTTTCGTTTCCTTGTTAGAATCATATTTATATGCTGTCAATCCCCAATAGCATGTTTCCATTTTGCTTATTATCTCACCCAATTCTGTTACTTGTAGGTTGTAGAGCTGCAAGCCAAAGTGACAAACAAGTGCTACTTTGATGTAGAAGTTGGGGGTGAACCTGTCGGCAGGATTGTTTTGGGCCTATTTGGAGAGATCGCTCCTAAAACAGTTGAGAACTTTCGTGCTTTGTGCACAGGCAAGCAATCAAGTTTTTCTGCAGCACCATTTTTGTTGTAGTTTAATCGATAGATAAATCTACTTGAATAATAATCTTTTTGCAGGAGAGAAAGGATATGGCTACAAAGGATGCTCCTTCCATCGTATAATCAAAGAATTCATGATTCAAGGAGGGGACTTTACTGAAGGAGATGTGAGCGCTGTTATATTTGTTTCTATGCCTGCATATATTTATGATGATGAATGCATTTACTTTTACATTGCCATGGATAGCATCACTGAGATGCAACAATGTCTCAATGTGCTTTTTATTGGCTTCAGGGAACTGGTGGAATTAGCATCTATGGTCCCAGTTTTAAAGATGAGAGTTTTGCCTGTATGTCTTTGTTGCACTTAGTTTCAGTTTTTTTATAGTGATTGGTACTTCAAGTTTAGATTTAACCTTTTTCCAATTTTAGTTAACCTTATGGAGATTCTCCTTTCAACATATTTTGCAGTGAAGCATGTTGGTCCTGGGGTTTTGAGCATGGCAAATGCTGGTCCTAACACCAATAGTAGTCAATTTTTTATCTGCACGGTAAAGGTGAGAGACATACACTGTCCTCCTTATTTTAGCAAATTACTAATCTGTTAACTTCAATGAAAGTAAAAGAACCAAAATAGTGATAAGCATAACATCAGTATCTATAGTTTGATAGTGAATGAAACAGATACATGCCGGTCTTCCCTTGTTTCGCAGTATAAGCTTTCATAACAAAAGCTTTTCTAAACTTTCGAATCTGTTTAGGTTCTAATAATATCAATCTGGAACATATTTCTTCATATATAATTATTTTCCAGTTCAAGTTGATATATTCAGTAATTTCATGATTGATGCAGACTCCTTGGCTAGACAATCGTCACGTGGTTTTTGGACACGTCATTGATGGAATGGATGTTGTGAAGACACTTGAATCCCAAGAGACAAGCAGAATGGATATCCCTCGGAAGCCTTGCAGAATTGTTAACTGCGGTGAGCTTCCTTTAGACGGTTGATTCTTGTGAGGAATTCCGGCACATTTTTCCGACTTACAGTAGTCAGTACAAATTATTTTCTTCCCAATCTTATGAATCATGTTTGTGTGTTTGAATTATCATTGTCACTACTGAATCGGATGCCATTAAGACCAGAGAGACAACACTCTTGTTTTGTATTAGTAGATCAGAGCCAAATTCTTATAGAGGAGATAGTATTGTCTTTTTCTTGAGAAATTATCCTTCTCTATGTTTTAACCAATGTCAAGGATTGAAACATACTAACAACATGAAAAGACAATAGCATGAGAAGATCCAAATCCAGCGGGAAAAGAAAAAAAAGAAAAAAAAAAAGAAAGGAAACAATAATGTGTACTAGAGTGTTCTGAGTGTAGCACCTGTGACATAGGAACATGTTAGTGGCTCACAGAAGCAATTTATAAATGTGTATTACTAATGTGAATGTGCAAGTTGGTTCATTGCAAACTTTTAAAGTGGTTATGTGGTCATTATCTTTGACATTTGCTTGATTTCCAGCATTATGATTAAAATTCCACCCACTAATTAGGACTTAGGAGGTGCCTTTTAGTGGTATTTTAATTATTACTCCAATGCATGTTGGCATGTGTGGTTTAGGTGAAAAAAAAAAAGAGAGATTATAATGGGAAAATGGTAAACCCATAATGATTTATAAATTTGTCAATTGAATAAGGTTAGCTCTTTACTTTGGAATTTTAGAGGCACATTGAAACGGAGGCTTAATCTAGAGATGAGGTGGTGAAGACTTGGGTGCAAATGACAAATAAACAAACTTTTTTCTAGTCAAAAGACAAATCTATTATAGTTTACTAGTGCCTTGTTGGGTATTTCCTATCTATCAAGTCGCATTTTAAGATATAAATGTGTGTATTTTAGAGGATATAAAAGTATGAAATCAAGAGTCTAAAAGTTGATTGTGTTTAAGCAATTTTTATAATCCGAGTATCCGACGACCATGGGAGAAAATATGGTATGGTAAGGAAGTTTGTGAAATAACATACGAAGGCCAAGCCCATATCAACTGGGGCCATCTTTTTCAAACAATTTTGATAGGTAGATAACGGAGGTGTGTGAATAATGGAAAAAAACCTAATTACTCATCTTTATCCCCAATTATACTTTTCACTTTTTCTATTACCCTATTTTCACTTCTCCTGACTCTCCTGTCACGCAGAGCTGCAATCTATGATGTATAGACATTGACCCAGGTATGAAATACGACACAATATGGGATATGTAGAGCATATAAATTTAAAATTCTTATAAAATACAGAGACACATTATATATATAAAATATAAAATATTTTTTAGATAAATTGTAGGGAGAGATTTGTAAAATCAACTATTTGCGTATTGCATCAAGTATAAATACGTTACGGGGTATAATGTAAATAATATAAAATACAATGTAGTGTGAAAACATTTAATGCATCAATTAATGAAAGGTTGAAAATTTTTTTGATCAATGGCTGAGATGAAGACACATGTGCAAGAGTAACTTACCCACAAAATTGCCATGAATTTGAAAGAAATCACCTTTAATTTGTCCATGAATTCACGTTAATGTAATTTTTTTTTTTTTTGCATTAAGAATACATTCTCCCTTCCTTACCGAGGCCTAAGGGACAAATGAAGAGGGAGGGATAGTAAAAGCTAAAACTTATGATCTTTGAACACTCACACGCACATGACACGATATAGGACATGCGAATATACAAATTTTAAAATTTTATAAGATACAAGTAATCAATTATACGTCATATATATAAAATATGAAGTATTTTTTAGATAAATTGTAATAATATTTTGGTATTTTATTGATATTAAAATATAAATTAATTTTTAATTATATAAAATATTTAAAATATATTTTATTTTAATAATTAATAATATATACTATTTTTAAATTTATTTTAATAATACATGTTAAGAATAAGACTGATACGTAATGATATTTAGGTGTGTCCAAGCGTGTCTGGAGAAGAATTTTTTATTTTTTATTAAGACACGGTTAGACACAAAAGATACAAGTGTCGGACGAGTGTCGACATATGTCGTGTCTGAAATGTATCCGACACATACAACAAATCAAGAAAGTGTCTGGCTGCACTAAAAAGAAACATCCATCAAACTTAAAAAAAACATCCGCAAAAATTTATACTAAAAAATATCTATGTACAATAAAAAGTCACCAAAACAAAGATAGCATTGAAAAAAGTGAAAGTTATTCGTATAGAAAGAACTACTTAATTCAAAAGAAATATCCAAATCACAACGAAAAAATTCAAAATCACAAGAAAAAGAGGACGACGGAGGAGGGAGGGTCTGCATGGCGTCCGGCTTGCATGCGCGCGAGATGGAGGGAGCAGCAGTGGTCCATGAGGCTGTGCGACGTGATTGATGGAGGGTGGATGGCCCCATCCCGGAAGGAGGTGCCTCTGTGCCGCGATGTATGCAAAACTGGTGGTCCGTGAAGCTGCATGACGCAAATGATGGAGGGTGGATGCCGCTGCGCGTCGCGAAAGGAGGTGCCTTTGTGGTCGGAGTTGTGGCGGTGGCCGGCCGGAACGTGGGGTGAGCGCGAGGCAACAATGGCGACGTCCTCTAAGATTGCGAGGCAGCAGTGACAACGGCACGGGGATCGTGAGATAGCGGCAACGGCGTCACGCGCAAACGGACGCACACCTCACGTCCTCACGTCACAGCTCCCTCTGGCGGCGACGGTGCACTATGGAGGCGGAGTGGTCTGAACGGTGGATGGTTGACGCGATGAGATGGAACGGGACGTAGTGTGAGGGTGTGATGAGATATAGGGACCTAATTAAAAGAAAAAAAAAAGTATAGGGACCTAATTGAAAATTTTGTGAAATTATAGGGACCAGCAAAGTAGTTAAATAATTAAACCTAAAAATTATATATAATACATGAAAAAATTAAACTTTGTATTTTTTTTTTAATTTTTTTTAAAAAGAAATAAATAATATAATTCTAAAAACATGCCTATCATATTACATATTTACTTATATTAGTAAGATCTAAACTAATCAAGCTTACATAATTAAAAATATAAAACATATAAATACAAAAAAAAAATAAAAGTATTTTGGAAATATTATAATATTTGTACACTAATTTTACACACACACACATATTAAATTCTACTCTATTCTTTATATTTTAACATGTAAATTATCCTTTATGACATGTCACTTTTTAATTGGTTGTTATGTCAATTATGATTAAGCTATTTTGTAATTAAAAAATCATTTAAAAGAATAAATATATAATTTGATAAAATACTAAAAACTGAATCTTTGCTGTCTGCAACCTCGTTGTTTCTCTCTCTGATTGCTCTTCTGTGTTGATTTCAATTTGTAGTGGATCTGCGATTAGTTGAAAAGAGTGTATTTGGTCGTGCTGCTATTTTGTAGTTGTCTTGCTCTTTAGTTCACATAATTTCGTGTCACATATAAATTCTTGATTATCAGGATGCATTAATCTATGATTTAGGATTGTGATAATTATTGCATATATTAAAGTGATACTTGAATTAGATATGCATTTGATCCATCCGTCTATTAGAATTTAAATTGGACTATATAAATTAGATCAAAGCCGTTCTTTGGAATGGCTATGGATCATTGGATTGTACACAAGATCTGTTGCATCAGATATTCAAATGATACTTGCATCTTTACTCTCCGTCCTGCTTCGAGTTACAGTGTGCCTTCAACGCGCTTTGAGTGATGACTGATGAAGGAACAGTGGAAGAGAGAAAATATACTTCAGTCAACAGAGAAGGTGTTTTTTAATAGAAGGATGGAACGAATTTAGGTAATAATGATTTGGTAAAAGAATATAAATGCACTTTTTAATATTTACAAAAATTAAATAATTAATCATTTTAAAAAAAATATTTAATTATAAAATGGTCCTACTTTAGTTAAGATATTAACTCTCATTAAGTTAAATTAACTCAAATTAAAATTAAACATCTAATTAAAATATGTCACGTCATAGAGACTAATTTACATGTTGTTTTAGAGGGGGTATTTATTAGAGTCCATCAATGCTCTTCTTTCATATTAGCCTTTGATTTTCATCTAATCAAATCTAATGGTCTATATAAATGTGGCGCATCCAATAAGCACATAATGGTTGTGCTCGTTTTAGACAAACAAACAACTCCACTCTTGGTGGAACTAGACCCTTCCAAACAGTTTTAGTAAAGTTATAACTTGTTACATCTTCCGAGAGCGTCTCTGTCTGCAACACATACATAAAAGAGTTAGTAGAATACACACATTCTTTATCAAATTTTTACACAATTTTATCCTCTCTACCATATGCTAGTTTAACAGGCCCTAACATAACATGCAGTTGATTCACTGGTTCTAATTCCCATTGATATAACTCTCTCCTTCATTAGAAGTTCTAAATCCACTCTAACCCATCCTAAAACCCACACTCCCCCTATAATAGATCTTTTTTTGTTTGAAACTGAGAAGAGTCTCAAAAATTGAGTTTTTAATGATCCACATTGTAGTCACATATCCTTCCAGAATCGATTCTTTTTTCATCACCTACCTCCATAAATAAGCCAAAAATAATCTTATCTTTAATTTGTTGCTCTTTAATTTGTAGGTGACAGATATCCTTCTACAGACTGCCTCTAGTCGGTAGTATCTGATTGGATAGCATCTCATTTGTGTTCAGATTATTACAAAAGCATACCATTTTCTTCCATAACGGACATTCCTCCTTCGAAAAATACTACCACCACTTAAACAAGAGTATTGTGTTATGAATCACCGCATTCCCAACCCCCAAACCACCTATTTTTTTGGAGCTTGCACCACTTCTCATCTAGCCAATGCCATACCATTTCTACCGTCCTCTTTGCTTCACAGAAATCTTCTTTGTAAGGAAATCAATTTCTCTACAACAGTCTTTAACATTTTATACAAATTCAAGTAATATATCAACAAATTATTCAACACTGATTTAATAAGCACCAATTTACCAATTTTATCGAGCATCTTAATTTTCATAAACTGAACTTTTTTTTCATTTTATCTATTATTGGCTTTCAAATTTTTACTAATCTCGAACCTAAAGAGATTATAAAAAATCATAGAGATGATTTTTAAATTAGTGGGTTACTTAACAAAGACCATTTAATTAGCAAAGATAATCTTAGAAATTATATTAATCATAACAAGTATAATAAATTACTTACTAATGGTGGTGAGCAAGCACATAAGAATAAGATAGGAAGATAACG
>NC_029790.2:10486674-10495011 GCF_000816755.2 Arachis ipaensis | reverse complement strand
AACAACTAGGATCCTCTAAGTCTAAAAGTTCTAAAACAATCCAAACTCAAAGCATAACAAATATCTAAGGGCGGGACATCATAGATATGCAAGTTAAAGGGGAGCTCTTGTCCTTTTTTTGCTAGGAGATCATCCAGAGAGTTTGCTTCACGAAGTGTGTGAGACCAGTTGATGTGCTGGATGCGATTGGCAAGAATTCTTATGTCTTTTATTAGAGGTGCACAAGGGTGTAAAGAATGAACACCATCTTTAACGAAATTGAAAGCCACCTGAGAATCAGTTTCAATAATAACATCATGGAGGTCATTGATGATTGCAATTTGTATCCCTTTAATGATGCCCCACAACTCAGCATGAGTGATCGAACAACTTCCCGAATTGAAAGAGAAACCTTTGATAAATCTGTCCAAATAATCCCTGAAAATTCCACCACAGGCTGCAATGTTGTTCCAGGAGAAGAAGGAACCATCTACATTAATTTTAGTGACATTTTTAGGAGGAGGATACCATTTAATCAAGCCATTAGCAATGAAATTCGGTCTTCTTGGCACAATCTCTCTTCTTGTAGCATTGAGAGTCTCAGCCGCACAGGCTTTAATGGCCATCATAGCTTTGGTTGGGTGGGTTATTACTCCCTCAAACACTAGTTTGTTCCTATAAAACCAAATTGAGGAAATAGCAACTCTAAATAAGCATTGCCAAGTCTATTTCTTCTTCAAGTTACTTATAAGCCAATCACGATGATCTAACCTGAAGAAGTCTCTATCATCATCATTAGAAAATAAAGATTTCCAAACCAAATTAGCATAAGGACAGTCAGGAAGAACGTATATAATGGTCTCTTCATTCCAATGGCATCTTGGGCAACTTGAGTTTGTAGTTAAATGTCTCCTTCTTCTTTCTGCGTTGGTGAGAATAGCATTATTGACAACTAGTCAAAGAAAGGCACAAATCCTTTTCGACCCTCTCCAATTCCAAGCCAACTTGAATACTTGGTCTGGCAGCGATGGATCCTCCTTGAAAGAGTTGTAGGCTGTCTTCAAACTGAAGGTGCCATCTGAGGAGGGCTCCCAAGCTATACAGTCGCTTCCTTTCCATGGCGAGGGAGGCGTAATAGCAAAGATACGACCAACAGCTTCCTCTGGCAGCCATTCCTTCAATTTTTCTTCATCCCATCCACCTGAAACAAAAAGGAATTCATTTAGAGACACGTTTGACACATTAGTATTTATTACCTGCGTTGCATATTGGTCGAGCCGGCCTAATTTTGGAACCCAGTTGTAATCCCAAAAATTTATTTCTGATCCATTGCCTATACGTCATGTTGTGTTCCGTTTGACATCACTCCAAGCAGAACAAATCCCCTTCCAAAGGTTTGATGCACTGCTCTTTCTGTTGACATTGAGGAGGATATCATTCCCAAACTTATATTTTGAGCGCAGCACTCTAGCCCAAAGATTGTCTTTTTTTTTCCACCAGCCCCATCCAACTTTCATCATAAAGGCATGATTAAGGTTTTTTGCGTGCTGAATACCAAGACTCACTGAACCTTTAAGTTCACTAATTTTCTTCCAACTTAACAGATGAATCTTTTTTTATTGTTCAGTGTCTCCCTAAAAAAAATTTCTGCATTTAGATCAATCAAATTACAAGTAGATGAAGGTAAAATTGTAGTTTGCATAGTATAACTAGGAATAGAAGAAAGGACAGATCTCACCAAAGTGGTTCTTCCGGCCAAAGAGAGGGAAGATGCTTTCCAACTATTCAATCTCATATTTAGCTTGTTGATGATGTTGTTGAAAGTCTCCTTGGTTACTTTAGAGTGAATGAGAGGCACCCCAAGGTATTTACCGAGATCATCAGTCTTGGAGAAATTCAAGGCTTCACTAATCTCACTTTTGACTTATTTCCCACATCATTTGAGAAAAAGACCCAAGTCTTCTCGTTGCTCACTTTTTGCCCAGAGCTATTATAGAATGCTTCAAGAACTCTGTTACAAACTCCCGCTTAATCCATATCAACCTCAGCAAACAAAATCAGATCATCAGCAAAACATAGGTGAGACAAGTCGGGCCCCTTTCTGCTGAGCTTAATCGGCTTCTAATGCCCATGTTCAACAGTAGCACTAATGAGTTGGGACAAGCGCTCCATACAGAGAACAAAGATATAAGGGGATAACAGATCTCCTTGACAAATTTTTCTTGAGGGAGTGAACTCATCAAGAACATTCCCATTCTATAGAACCCTCATCCTTACCGTAGAGATACAAGTGCAAATCAAATTAATGAAAGTAGAGGAAAAACCAATATCTGCTAGGATATCTTTAACAAAAGACCATTTGAGCCTATCATAGGCTTTTTCCAAATCAATCTTAATGGCCATCCAACCCTTTTTCCCTTTCTTGCTTCTCATAGAGTGAATAACCTTTTGAGTAATAATGATATTGTTTGAAGTATGTCTCCCCAGAACAAAACTGCTCTGAATCAGTTTGACAAGTTTCTCCATGACTTTCCGAAGCCTGTGCGCAAGGATCTTAGCAATAACATTGTAAGATACATTGCACAGGCTAATAGGACGCATTTGCTTTAGACGTGTAACTGGCTCCACTTTTGAAATAAAGGTAATAAGAATTTCATTGATTTCTTTGACATTCTGTGGATTCTCAAGAATATCTTTCACTAATTTGCATAGGTCATTACCAACTTTTTTCCACTTATTTTGATAGAACACAACTTGTATACCATCTTTTCCATGAGCCTTTAAACTACCCATGCTAAAGATAGACTCTTTAATCTCAGTGGAAGTAACATTACCACTAACAACAGTCAGATTCTCAACACTTAAAGGGGGGAAAAAGCTCGATTAAGGACAAAAAGGATATCAGGTAGATCATCTAAAAACAATTTAGCATAAAAAGAAGTCGCCATAACCTCTAAACTGCTTCTATCAGTGACCTAACTCCCATTATCATCTTCGAGAGACTCAATATTGTTTCTTCTTCTTCTAGCCATGGTGGTACCGTGGAAGTACTTGGTGTTTCGATCCCCAAAATTAATCCAATTGCTCCTAGATTTCTGGAACCAAAGAATTTATTTCTGAGTTAGAATCTCCTCATAGTCTTTCCATAGGTCAAATTACAAATTTTCTAAGAAACAATTACTGTTCTGGCTTAAGCTCGTCACAATCCCCTGAAGCCTTCGGAAGATCCTATTTTTTCTGAACTGAATGTTTTCAAAGATGTTTCGGTTCCAATCATTCAGGACGGTTTTGAAATCTTCCACACAATTATTCCAAGAATCTCTAAAGTTCCAATTATTATTAAGCATATTGTCAAAGTCAGAATGCGTTAACCAAGCTGCCATAAACCTGAACGGTCTTCTCCTTCTGTTGGGAGCCGAAGCCGTGTAAAGTTGGAGACAGAGAAAGGAGTGATCCGATTTCATCATCGGAAGATGTCTGATCTTGGCTTCAGGAAACATCAATTGCCAATCCAAGTTGCATAAAGCTCTGTCTATTCTTTCCACTAAGTTACCCCTCTTCCAGGTATAAGGCCAGCCGGTGAACCCCAAATCTAACAAACTACAGTCGGACACAACAGATTGGAACTCATTACAAGCTCCATGCCTTTGGTTAGGGGATCCTCCCTTCCTTTCATGACTATGAAGAATGGCATTGAAATCCCTAATAAGACACCATGGCAGATTAATGTCATCCCTCAGGGACCGAATGGAGTCCCAAAAAGCATGCCGAGTAATCCTTTGAGGACTTCTGTAAACTGTAGTAAGAATCCAAGGTACAGAGTGACTTCCAGTAAGCTTCATATGTACAAATTGAGTATTGTGATGGATAACTTCTACTTTCCAGCTATCATAATCCTATAAACACCATATACCCCCTAACTGTCCTCTTGCTTCTTCAATAAAACAACCATCATAACCCATCCTTTCTCTAACAACCTCTCCCCTATTACCACTTATATGAATTTTAAGTAGAATAAGAAAACTTGCATCATACTCTCTCTTCAGATCTCCAATTAGTGTAGAAAACCAATTTTCTTCCACTTCAAACTGTGGTCAAAACTACCACATCACCTTCAACGTGATCACAAGACACATGATCTTTTGCAATGCTTTGGTCACTTGGCTCCCCAAATTGATCATCCGATGGTTTATTTCGAGGGTCCTTTCCTCCTTGAACCATTTTTGTGGCCACCATTTTCACGATTTGATTGGAGGTAGAGACAAGAAATTGATTCTTCACCACATGATCTTCAAAAATAGCCTTTGCCATCTTTGTAGTTTCAAATGATTTCTTCTGATTTTTTTGCATAGCTCGAAGATTGCCTAACATGGCAGCTTCCAAGGCTTCCGGTTCAGGACTTCTTGAATTTGATTTGATGTTCTGGGTGGTGGGCAGCGTGTTTACGAAAGAGGTAGGGATCTTCTCCATCATTTTCTTAACATTCTTTAATTTAGGCTTGAAATTCTTTCAAGCCAAAATAGGTCCAGCCTTGTGTAGAGAGGATTTTTTTCTCCCTATGGGTTTTTTCCAGCCCTACTTCTAATGGTTCTTTTTTGGATGGAAGGAGAGACATTAGTTTTTGGTTGGTTCTGTACTAAGCTCTTCTCTAATTGGGCTTGGAATTTATTTGGCCCATCATTCATCAAATCACTATCTATATTACTCCTTTGATTTTTGGGTTCAATTGGCCCATTGCTCATCAATTCACTATCTATATTATTACTCCTTATATCTTCTGTAATGGGCAGAGTATTTTCGGGATTGTTTTCAAAGAGAACATTGAATCTTGACCCGCTGCCCACATCATGATCAACATCTACAATATTTTCTTCCTTATTTGGTTGGGTATCATATCCATTATGATTAACTTTATTTTTTGTGCAAATCTCTCTTATTTCCTTCTATAATGCCGTTTTACTATCATCCACGGTCCGAATTCAGGAGGATCATGATTATTAGGAATTGTTTGCTGGGATATAGGCGCTCCTTGGTTGGCGTGATTATTGGAATTATCCGTTGGTGATGACTGATTAGTTGCTTCTCCCTCTGGTTCACTGGCCAGAATATTCTCCATTTGGAATTCATCACCATTCTGCGCCTTATTGCACAGCTCCGATTTGTGTCCATACTTGCCACAATTAAAACATATCAAATGAAGGCCTTCGTATTCAATATTCAACATGCTGCCAAGCACCGATATCCTGGGCACCAATTTTTTCGACAGATCAATCTCCACGCAAATTCTAGCAAACCTACCCCGAGAGTGAATGGAGGTTGCATAGTCAATTTTTAGCAGGCTATCAATAACAGAACCAACCCTCCAAAGGAATTTATGATTATACAACTCAATGGGTAGATTAGGAATCCTTATCCAAGTGGCAATCTTCTTAACCTCATTTTCCGATTCAAGGAAGAAGGGTCTCCACCTCTGAACGATTAAATAATGTCCCGCAATCATCCATGGTCCACCAAAAAGCGCGTGAGAGTAGTCTTCCTCATCTGAAAAATGAACAAAAAAATAGTCACGATCCATATCAATAACATTAATCTTACATTTTTTTCACCCAATCTCTATTGAGACGTTGTTCTAAGAACCGTAAACCCAACTCTTTTGCCAAGAACTTTGACAATAAGAGCCGTATGACAGGGTTTGCACCATTCATCAAACTCTTTCTTAGAGACTGAAATTTTAGGACATGGATCAAAGGGTTTATCGCCTTTGAGAACTTCTTCCTCCTCATGATACCAACAATTCTCCAGAACCGATGAATCGTCCTCTACATCCTCCATGGAAAGATTGTCTTCGTTCACCATGATACCTGGTGTTGATAGCAGCATATCTTTGCACGACACAATATGAGACGCAAAGGCCTTAACATGATCTTCAGCCAGTATTTCCTTGCTTTTACCATTTTTACGTGTGTATTGTGTTAGTGGCTAAAAAATGAGGACTATTTTCGTTTCATTTAATTTTATTTTTAATATTTTTTATTTGTATTAAATATTATTTTTAAAAAATTTTTATTTTGTCTTTAATATTTTATATAGAGTTAATATTTAGAAATAATTTAAAAAAATTAAAAATTAAAGACAAAATTTAGTGATATTTTAAAAGAAATCTTAAATATTAAGAATAAAAAATATATTTTACTCTAATATATAGTGTGCTGAAATAATCATGCTACATGTACAGGCTAAAAATTTTTATTATGGAAGATAAATGTGTGCAATTCAATTCTGTTGGTGTGTGCATGTGTTTTATTTTGATATGGGAATCAGTAATCGGACCTACCAATTACTTTGTAACTTGATTTTAAAATTTTTTAAATATCAAATCGGACTATTTGTTTGTTATGATTTTTTTTAAAAAAAATTTACAAATCGGAGGGTCCGACTTTTTGTTTTTTATAAATCAGATGGTCTGATTTTTATTCCCAAACAAATCGGAGGGCCCGATTTTCACATTTTAAATAAAAATGTTCCACATTTGAGAATAACACCCTTATTATTCATAATCCTAAAAAACACCATTTTCACCCCAATATTAAAAATAATTTGCGACATGTACACCTAGTTACTAATATAAAAATATATATTGAAGTATAAAATATACATTAAAAATAAGAGTAAATAGTCATTTCTGACCATGAAAAATTTAGACGCTGCAAAATTGACTATGAATAATTTAAATAAACATTGTGCCCATGAATGATTATATTCATAGCTGTCAGAACTGAATCGATAATCGAACTAATCAAGCTACTATTTTACTGAGTTATTGGTTTAACCGATGAGTTACTTATTAAACTGGCAGAATCAGTTCCACGTAAATAAAAAATATAAAAATATCAAAAAATATAATTAATTTAAATATAAGTGAGTATAAAATTAAAATAATATATTATTGTACGTTTTTATTATATAATTAATAATTAATATTTAAAATAGGGCAAAAAACCATTATAAGCCAATGTCATCTAGAATTTACGTATATAAGCCAAACTGAAAATGGTTTCAGTAATGCGCCAGAACGTATATTAATATAAATCGAACCAACGTGGTTCGAACTGCATTTGTTAGTAATTCGAACCAGTGCAGTTCGAATTACATGTTGACTGTTGTTAATAAATCGAATCAAGATGGTTCGAACTTCAAGTGCATATAATTCGAACCAAGGTGGTTCGAATTATAGAGAGAGAAAGCTGACAACGTAATTCGAACCAGGATGGATCGAATTAAACCAACCATAATTCGAGAAAAAATTAATAATTTATTAAAAAAAATTATTAAAAAATTTATTAAAAAAATTAATAATTTAAAAATTAAAAATTTTGTATGGAATAAAATATTTTCTTTCATTTCTAAATTATTATTGACTATGTAGAGTATTTTATTTAAAATTTGAGTACATACATGTATTTACCTAAGTTATTATAACATTACAAATTTTTATAGTACTCCTAACATTTTTAAACCATTTTTTTAAAATATTTTGTTAGCTTTTTTTTAATGTAGGAAATAAAATATATATTTTTTCAACAGCAAAAGCACCGCCAATAACTTTTTTTTCCTTTTTTCTCTTTGCAAGTGAGTGTCCAGCTACACTCAAACTCACATTCGATGCTGGTGAACTTATCATTGGACGCTTGGCATTTTTTCTTTAAAATTATCTATGGCTTCTTTTTAAATTTGTCTAGTTTCATCTTTACAAATTGACGTTTAGAGTTTTCAATGAGAAGAAAAAGATTAGCAGAAGAACCAGAGTCTTCGAAGAGAAAGAAATGTTTGAATGACATTACTAACCAATAGTCACGTTGAATTAAAAATTAACGGAACTATTCATATATTAACGTTTCATTAAAATTGTCAAATGAATATAACTATTTATGGATACAATATTTATTTAAATTAGTCATAGTCAGTTTTGTTAGTTTATTAGTGTCAGAATCTTTTATAATAAAAGATAATTACTTACTTTTAAAAATAAATTAAAAAATATATATTTATACATAAATATATAATAATTAATTTTGATGTATTTATAACATTTTGTGTTAGAAATTGAGTTGAAAAGAAACAGCACTCAAATCCTCAATCAGTGGACAATGCGATATAGAAACTCCCCAGGGAGGGACCATTAGTCCATTACCCTCGTGCCTTCTACCCGCTGATTTGATACTGACGCTGCAATTGAAAAATGTAAACTAATGTGAAAATTATTAAAGTAAAATCAATTGTTTGAAATATCTAAAAAATAAAAATATGTATTAATTTTTGACTAGTTAACATTAGCTAATTAAATTATAAAATTATATT
>NC_029790.2:10476824-10486638 GCF_000816755.2 Arachis ipaensis | reverse complement strand
TTGGACCGAACACTTTAGACTCTAATTAAAATTAATTATTTGATTAGTCTCTAATAATTAATTTTGTCAGTCACTTAGATTTTTTGTTCCGTCAACTCTAACGGAGGACAAAATAGTCTCTGACAATTCTAACAGGGAATAAAATTGTTTTCTGACCTCCTATGTTCGGAAACGATACTGTTATCTCTCAATTTCCATCATATTTTGCATAACACTAACAATCTAACACTATAACTTCAAGCTATATAATGCACACTCTGCAACTTCAATGTTTACAAGAAGAAAAATCCTCAACTTGTTCTCAACTAATTCATACTCAGGAAACTAATGACTATGTTTCTCAAGTACTTGTCGTCTTCAGTGGATCTCATGAATATAGACATCAAGTCTGATTTGTTAAGATCCGTCATCGTCGTCATCTCCCTCCTCCTCTGCCCTATCATCTCCATGACCACATTGTCCACCATTTCAATTGCTTCCTTCAACTTCTTCTCCGAACCAATGTTCAGTAATCGCTTCAGTTTTCATACGAGCAGCAACGACAACATTGCTCGTTGTACTGATAGTTTGGATGCGAGGTCGAAGCAGTCTATCAACTTGGACTCCGGCAAGAAAGAAGGAATGAAGCACTCGAGGTCCATTTCAAATGAGATTTTGCATATGATGTCGAAGGAGAATATCTTCTCATGATTCCTTAATGTCCAACAATCTATATTACTTGCTGAAAAGTGGAGAAAGGTGTACCCTTGGGGTAGTTGTGGAATTTGGTCTTGAAGATGTGGTGGACATTATCGGGGTTGGAGGTGATGCTGTTATTGAGGACGTGGAAGTGGATGCTTCTAGTGGGTGAGGTGCGGAGGAGGTGGGTGTATCAGTCACAAAAATTTAGGAAGTGTGTCGTCCATGACATGTTGAGGTAGGTGCGACATGCGTGGCAGTTACACAATGGCCTGATCTTGGAGTTGAAGAAGAGGAAGGAAAAGATGGAAAAAAAGACTGTGAAAGTAAAGAATGAGAGTATAAATGTTACGGTTATGCAAGATATGATGAAAACTGAGAAAGAGCAGTGTCACTTTAGAACAAAGGGGTTAGAGATCATTTTGTCTCCTATTAGAGTTGTTAAGGATCATTTTGTCCCCTGTTAGAGTTGTCAGGGACTATTTTGTCTTTCCTTAGAGTTGACGGAGCCAAAGACCTAAGTGACTGACGGAATTAATTGTTAGGGACCAATCGAGTAATTAATTTTAGTTGGGGGCTAAAGTGTCTAGTCCAAAATTCTTTGAGGACCAAAATGGGTAAATATTCAAATTTAAAATTTAAAGTAGAGTAATGTATTGTTTTTGTCTCCAACGTTTGGAGTAAGTCTCAAAGTTGTCCCTAACATTTGAATCGACATATTTAAGTCACTAACGTTTTAAAATTGACTCAATGTTGTCCTGCCGTTAGGAATCTGTTAACGGAATTGACGGCGGGACAAAATTGAGACGATTTTGAAACGTTAGGAATTTAAATAGGACAAAAACGTTGGGGACAAAAATGATACATAGAAATAAATTTTAATTTTATCCTTCACTATTATCAATCTTTTACGGTACATAGTTATTCAATTATTTTTAATCACATTTAAATAAATTACACTTAATCACATTACTTTGATTCTAAATAAATTTATTTTTTTTATAATTTTACTCTTAAAGATTTTTACTCATCATGAAATATTTATAAAATGACTAGAATCACATTACTTTATTGTATATGTATCATTTTTTCCCCACAAGTTTATGTACTAGTCATTCTACAAATATTTGATGATGGTAAAAATTTTTAAGAGTAAAATTATAAAAAAATAAATTACTTGAATATGACAATTCAAACGTTAGGGACAACTTTGATACTTACTCCAAATATTAGGGATACTTTACTCTTTAAAGTAATAAAATAATTTTATTACTCTATGTATCGTTTTTGTCTCCAACGTGTTTGTCCTATTTAAGTCCCTAACGTTTCAAAATCGTCTCAATTTTGTTCTGCCGTCAATTCCGTTAACAGATTTCTAACAACAGGACAACATTGAGTCAATTTTGAAACATTAGGGACTTGAATATGACAATTCAAACGTTAGGGACAACTTTGATACTTACTCCAAATATTAGGGATACTTTACTCTTTAAAGTAATAAAATAATTTTAAAATTAAAAAATTTATTGATATTGACTAAAAATTCACTCCATAATTAAATTCTATTTAAAAACAATAACAACAAAGTGATACATACTCTTGCATTAAGCGCAGTGAGCTATATAATCAAACAAAGTTATAATATTTCATCACGTATGTATATCCACAATCCATGTTTAAATGGATAAATAGAATTGCTTCAAACGAATTTACAAGAAATCAAGTTAAGATTCTCATTATCTCCTATCATATCACACTCTCACAAAAATAAATATTATTAAACAACAATAACATATTACCATATCCGTAAAATATAATTATAATTTATAAATCAATAATGGCATCAAACAGTAATGGTGCGTGCACACTATAAGTAAAGTAAGACAGAGAGAGGAGAGAGAAAGAGATTGAGATTAAGGAGAGGTTTTTGAGCTCTGAGAAACGATGAGAATGAATGTGTTTGTGATAGCCGCACTTGCTTTTGTGTCTCTAGTTTCCGTCATTGATGGATCTGAGCATCAGCCTCAGCTATCTGAGTTTGTAAACGATGCTTTATTCTCATCAGTTTCAAGCAAGCAGCCTTCCCAGCCACAACCTCTCATGGTTCCCATTACTGTTATCAATGGAGCTGCTGCCAAAGGAGCTGGTACCTACTGCTTCCTCTCTCTCTCTCTCTCTCTCTCTGTTGTGAAAAGAAATTACTGTCTCAAATGCTTCAAAATTGATTAGTAAGCTTTATATTTTCTTGTGCTACATTTGCAGTATGTTTGGATGGAACATCGCCTGCCTATCACTTTCATCCTGGATCCGGATCAGGAGCCAATAGTTGGCTCATTCACTTAGAGGTACATTCAAAACATATATACTTATAGCGTCTCTGTTTCAATATTTCAATATGTGCAAGTAATTTGAAGTGTTGTGCCTAATTGTCTTGGTTGAAGGGAGGAGGATGGTGTAATACCATCAGAAATTGTGTTTTTAGGAAGACGACTCGGCGTGGTTCCTTTAAATTCATGGAAAAGACACTGCCATTCACTGGGATATTGAGCAATAAACCTGAAGAAAACCCTGGTTTTTTTCTTTTACCCTACACATGCATACTAGTTACTCAGTCAAATTAGACACTATACTTATGCAGGGTGCAACGTGTGTTAACTCTGTATTCTCATCATATCTATTGTGAACAGATTTCTTTAACTGGAACAGAGTTAAAATACGTTACTGTGATGGAGCATCTTTCGCCGGAGACAGTCAAAATGAGGTCAGTAAAATATGACACCACATATACAATGCTTCCCCTTTCATGTACATATAAGTATAGATATGTTTGAACAATGATAGCTCCATAGAAAATTACTCTAAAGTAAACTATGTACTGAGTTATGAATTTCAAAGTAAACTATGCACTCTACTTTCAATCTCATACATGTCTTTTCTACTGAAAGAGATTTTATTATATATGGATTATTGAGGGATTCCTGAATTTCAAATTTATTGTTCTATTGATTTCTTAATTTATACTTCTTTTCAGGCTAATCAGCTTCAATTTCGAGGACAGAAAATATGGCTAGCTGCAATCGAGGAATTAATGTCCAAAGGAATGCAAAAAGCCAACCAGGTTTCCCATGTCTCTTCATGTTGTTAGTTTTAACTGTCAATGTGCATGATGCTAATTGACCAAACTGTATATCAGGCACTTTTGTCTGGATGCTCTGCAGGTGGTCTGGCATCTATAATACATTGTGATGAATTCGGAAGCATGTTTCCAAAATCTACCAAAGTGAAATGTTTGAGTGATGCAGGATTTTTTCTTGATGCGTAAGTAATATAATTGTTTTATGTTATTTCTCCTAGCACGGACCCTCACCAAAAATTATAGATATGATTGGTTATTTGTTCGGTCATGTAGAGTTGATGTGTCTGGGGGGCACACACTGAGGAATATGTTTGGAGGTGTAGTTACATTACAGGTAGTATCTAGAATAGTTTCAAAAAATCTGGATATAATATTTGTTGATTTACTAGATCTAATCTCAATTTTAAAAGTCATTGAGTTTGACCTTGTGATAAATTCTTTTCTCAGTGCTTCTACTTACATGATGATATAAGGTTCAGAAAACTTGCATAAATATGTTATCTCTCGACCTTTTTTTATGTTGTAGGAAGTACAAAAAAACTTACCAAAAAGTTGTCTCAACCAACTGGATCCAACTTCGGTAATTTTATTAGTTTGGATGTCATTCCTTTACTAAATTGAAATTGCTAGAGTTGCATATTTTAAACATGAAAACTCTCTTTGCAGTGCTTCTTTCCTCAAAACTTGATCCAGCATGTTCAAACTCCATTGTTTCTTCTCAATGCAGCTTATGATGCATGGCAGGTAATATTAGTTAGTTAATACACTGTTTCACTGTTCTCCTGAAGTTTTTTGTTAACGATTTGCGTAATTAGTTATGTCTTACAAGGTTACACATCTGTTGAAATTGTTTCCTCATCAGGTGCAAGAAAGTCTAGCCCCCCATTCAGCGGATCCAAGTGGTTCTTGGAATGATTGTAAAGCAAATCATGCAAGGTGTAACTCATCTCAAATACAGTTCTTCCAAGGTGATTTTGATCTCTATTTATGTAAATTACGCAACTTGTATCGATCTACAACGATCTAATTTCCTTTCCTTGTGCTTCTTCTTTGAATCAGACTTTAGAAATCAAATGCTAAATGATGTGAAAGACTTCTCAAGGTCCTCTCCAACTGGATTGTTCATAAATTCTTGTTTTGCTCATTGCCAGTCTGAGAGACAAGATACATGGTTTGCTGATGACTCTCCGCTTATCAACGACATGGTATGCCCGATTTGGATTTCCGTGCTTATAAAATGGTTCATTTTGTAATATCACTTTAAATTTGCCTAGAATCTTAGTGCCTTAAAACACTTATTAGCAGAACCCTTCACTTAAAAGCTAATATATTTTTAATAAAGAAAACTTGCTTGCTTTGTGAGGTCAAGCTAAATGCATCAAATGCCAACTATTTCATGGCTGTATAATAAAAATTGAAAAAACAGCAGTTTGGCCTTTTAATTACAGAGTTAAGTTTGCTGACTCTAGGACAAGTGATTTTATTGCTTTTCACTAAGCTTCAACCCCCTCCTCCTTTTGGATTTATTGTTCTGAGAAAGTAATCACCTAATCGGTTAGTCCACTTTTAATTGTGCAGCCTGTGGCGATTGCTGTTGGAGACTGGTTTTTTGATCGAAAAACTATCAAAGCTATTGATTGTGCTTATCCCTGTGACACAACCTGCCATAATCTGGTCTTCAAGTGAGTCAAGCGCTTATTGCTTCCTCATGTGGTAGTTTGGTATTTACAATTTCATCATTGTGATTGCCATAATTGTGCATTTAACATTCTTCAATTGTTATATTTATGGAGATACAATTAATTAGATATATATCTTTATTTCAAGTAATGAGTCTTGTCAATAAGATTTAATTGGCTTGAAATATCCAAAAATGTCAAAATTGTTCATTCATGCTTCTGTAGCCACCCTCGTGGTATCTTTGAAGATGTTATATTACAAACAATTTAAACGATACATTGGTATTACACACTGAAAAAGAAAGAAAATATCGAAGTATGATCCGACCTGAAAGGTGCCCCATGAAGGGGCTTGAGTTGTGATATCTCTTTATCAATGGGATTGTATTCATGATAAGGTTCAAATATAGGACTTATATTGGTCATCTAAATCATCATATTACATGTCATGGAAGCATGGGATAGATTTCAGCTGTTGTTTTGTTATGTTCAGTCTATGAAATTCCCCTCAAGTTTCCCAACCAACAAAAGACAAGCACACCATTTTAAGTGCACCAAGAATGTGAACCCTTTTTTGTGTGATTTGTCCAATTGCTATGTGAGACTGTAGTTCACATTTTTCTGCTTCCTGCAGTGTTGCTAGATCTACCGTGGTTGACTCCCAGTATATAAGGTTAACTCTCTTATTTCACTTACCACTCCTTCCCTGTTTCCCTAGCTTTGGCTGTGTTTGGTAAACTCATATTTTGTGTAAGGTTTCAAGTGTAAAATGAAGTCCATTTTTACCCTTCAAACTCTTCATTTTCGTCTCTTTTCTTCCAAAATTCCAATTCACACAGTTGAGTGTCTTAGAAAAGTTGTCTCTTTCTCCAAACATATTTTGTGACTTGTCAAGAAAATTACCAAACAAAGCCTTTAATTTGTGAATGCCATGTTTGCAATTCCTGCTCAAGTGGAACTGGAAAGTCTCATGTGGCTCCCCTCCTTTCCTTTGCAGTGAAAGTGATGACACATCCACCACCACCACCATGATATATTCCTCTCAGTCCTCCAGGTTGACTTTTCCTGCTCTATACCTACTAAGTGCTTTGTTTCCCACTTCCATGTTCCTACTGCACCTTAGAGTAGAAGTACTATCAAGATTCTTTAGCCATTCCACATAATTGGGAAGGTTTGTTTGTCCATGCTTCAATCAGCACCAACTATTAACTGTATCTGTAACTGTATTATTAGTAGGCACTAGGGACTAACATAAACATGCTCTGAAAATTTATAACTTGGATGGACCTCTGTAGCAGACCGGGGAAAGATTTACCAAATTGGGCTCAATATCTGTACCTGCTAAGGGTCATCTGTTCTATTAATATGAACCAAAAATGTATCTTGGGATTCTTGACTCATTTTCCATATCTTGATACATACTGATATGCATGCCTATGATAAATCATATATGTGAGCATGCATCATTGATGGGAAATGATATTAAAGAAGGAAGATGTAATGAAATTCTCAACTACTTTTCTGAAAGGTTAGTTTGGACTTTGGATCCCTTGCACAAGGAGTACTAGTAGTTCTGATGAAAAAATCAGAAATAATGTGCCTAACAAATTAAAGCTACACAGTCAATTACTACTTACAGAACTGCAGGGCTAAAAGAAAATAATGCTGTTGCAAGTTCAGGACGTGTTAACATCAACAACATAAATATGATAAGTACATGAAATAAATCAACCGCCATAAGTTAGTTGCTCTAGTCAACAATCTGCCCTATAACTTAAGTGCCATACCATTATTATATGCGTCTATTTTCTTAGTCTTCCAACACGTCTATCAGTATCAAGCACATGTTTGAGGAGCTTGTATGCAACCACGCTTAACGTGTACATATGTAAGGTAGAAAGAAGTTCAACATGTGAACGAACTAAACTCATATTTAGTGGGTCTGGTTTTCAGTTGGATAAATTTATGATGCTGTTCTGTGTTTCCCATTTCGAAGATCTTATATTGATTAAACCTCAATTCTGGAATAGTAATCACATGAAAATTAGGAAAGGGTTTACTTGTTATGATTTGAATTTGACAGTACTAATCATTTTACATTAGCATTCAGAAAAATGTTAGTACAAGAATACTTTTCAATCAAATGGCCTAGATTAAGGGGTTGGAGATACACAATAAATTCGTTATCATTTAAATTTAAGTTTTCAAGTTGAGTTGATTTTAGCTTTAGATTTTAATTTTATATTTAGCAAACAATAATGCTAGAGAACTAATACCATTCGGTCAACAATTTAGCCTACAAATATTGAACGGACCAGAGTGTCCAATAAAATACATAAAAAAAAATTCACATATTCATCATTCTTGTAAAATTATTATTTATTATTTCTTTTTCTTTCTGGCAAGACTACAATTTCATCCGACCAACAAGTTATAACTCAAATAACATAATTTTTTCATATTCACCAAAGAGGTCACGGATTTGAGCCTCCTTATCTTTGATAAAAAAAAAAAACTACAATTTCATCCATCACCAGCGGTTAGCCCCCCTAAATTATAAACCATAAATCCTTAAATCCTTAAGTATAAATTTTAAACTCTAAATGGTTGTACTTTATTTTACTTCTAAATATGTTTTACTTGAATTTAAGATGCTTTTGTTGTTGTTAGTTTTGGAGATTTCTTTTTAACCGTTCAATTTTAAGTGAAACATATTTTATTGCTAGGATATTAGTTGAAAAGAGTTGAGCTCCAGTGGAAATTAAAAACTAACTAGAGGAGAGCGTAGTCGGAAAAAAATATACAAATGTTATATTGTAAAAGATGGAACGTCTAAAACAGTTGCTAAATTAGTGTACTATGCACACACAGCATTCCGTTTGCAGTTGTGAAATACTTGCACTTTTCCAGGGACTATTCACACTTGTACAGTATAGTCAAGAGTAGATCATAGCTTTTCGCCTTTTCCATGATGATCAAACACTATTGTATTATTTATAGAGAGGAAAAGTAACAAGCACTGATAAAAGTGAGAAGAAAAGGCAAGGCTCATGATTGGAAAAATTGAAGATGAAGACTAGTACATTGAAAGTATGTAATGAAAAGCATATATATGTACTGTATATTAAAGTGGTGTGTGAATGGCAAAAAAAGAACAAGAGAAAGGGAGAATGAAGGAATGAGTTTGTTATGTGCCGTATTTGGAGGCAGATGCTAGTGCTACAGCCTGCGCCCACACTTTGAGCCTTGCCTTCACTTCTCGTGGATCATCACCGGGGCTAGAGATGCGCCAATTGGCTATGGGGGAGTTGGCACCGCTGCTGCTGGTATCGAGTGAAGGAGGAAGTTCCAACTCGAAGCCAAGTTCCCTGCAAGCCTTGACTTCTTCCAAACCCATACACAGTGTCTTGTTGCCACCCTTGGGCCTGGTTATGAGAACCACCCCGTCACGATCACCAGGCCCATTGTCACTTGCATACTCCTTCTCCTTCTTGTTTTTCCTTCTTCTTACTGCTGGAGGCGTATTTGGCAGAGAACAACAGCAGCTGCTACCAAGTGATGATGGAAAGTCTTCTTTTTCAGAGGCAGAGGATAGTAATAATCCTTCTTCTTCTCCTGAGAGTTCTCCATCTGCCTCGTCCCCGTCGTCTTCGTCGTCTTCTATGGACAAGCGTGACATCATCATGGCATCATCATCCAACCCGCACATGGAGCTGCTGGTGGTACAAACGGACAGCCTCGACAAGTTGTGAGGGTGTTGATAGAATAATCCGCCATCGTCGTCGTCCTCCTCCTCCAGGTCTTGCAACCAAGAGTGACATGTAGACATGATGAGTGAGTGAGAGAAGTGAAGTGTGTGTGTGTGTGTGTGGCTCAGAAAGAAAGAAAGAAAGAAAGGTTGTTATTATGGTGCAGTAAAGCTAAGTATAGCGTGCTTTGAATAATAGTGAGAGAGAGAGCGTAGAGAATCAGGTTGGATGGAGCACCCTATTTATGCTTTTACCTCCTTCATTCTCCATCACCGGCCCCTTTTCCTTTATTACTTTCTTTTCTCTTTTTATTTTTTATTTTGTTGGTCACACATCGCAATTCATATGGTTACTATTATAAAATAATAATACTATCATCATCTTAGTTTCGGGATTAGTTACAGTTACAACCTCTGTGGTTTATCTCTAAACTCATTCCAAATTTCCAATTTATCTATCAACAGTTGATCACACATCCCCCCCTACGTAATTGTATATGAATAAATTAAGCAAATATTTATACATTTTCACACAAATAAAATTAAAACTGACTTAAGGCGCATGTGACGCGC
>NC_029790.2:10457694-10472881 GCF_000816755.2 Arachis ipaensis | reverse complement strand
AACATCTTCTGGAACTGAGTCTGTTGTTTCACTGCCTGATGAAAAAGTAAGATATGATCTAGAATTACGATAGTACACAGTGATGTTTTTTCCATTTGGCTGGACTCAGTGAGACAATTGGGAAATATTCTTGTTTGGTCTGATTAACTAACTTCAATATTTAACCTTGTTGATCATATCTTGTACAACTCAGACAAAAGTAGGGCCTATTTTGGTTGCCATAAATTCCTTCAAGAAAGTTTCTCTGTATGATGATGATTATATTAATGATTATATTAAAGCCTACAAGCATAAAAGAATTAAAAGAGCCTGTTTTGTTTTACTTTTTGACTCAATTACGTTAAGGTAATATTGTCTATCTTTAACTTGTGCACTGCAATTATTTTGCATATTTTGATGATTAATTACATTTAGTTGGTGATAGTTTCTGCAGGGTTTTAAATTTGAAAGATATTTTATGATTTTTATTTATAATTTACTTATTATTTTATCATGGAACGGTTTTTCCGGTTGAACTACGGTTAGACCGATTGGACCAGTAAACCAGTGAACCATTGACTAGAACGGTTTGATAACCGGTCCGATTTTTAGAACCTTGATCATAACATAAAAGTAGGGATTTTTTTTCATTTATAAAATAAAAAAACAATTATTTCCTTGAAAATGATTTTAAGCTTTATTTTCGAAAATACGATTTTTTTTTTTTATTAACAGCAAGTTTGCCGTCCCCCGACGAACTCTATAGAGTTTATAGAGTTCGCCGCACCTCCGGCGAACTCTATGATAAAATCGGAGATAAAAGCAGCCCTATTAGAGATCAAGCAACCACAACTTCTCTAATTAATTTCTTCCTCACTAACACGTTATCCCTACGATGTCATTGTTATCCATTAAGCTTTATTTTCGAAAATACGATTTTTTTTTTTTATTAACAGCAAGTTTGCCGTCCCCCGACGAACTCTATATAAATTATAGAGTTCGCCGCACCTCCGGCGAACTCTATGATAAAATCGGAGATAAAAGCAGCCCTATTAGAGATCAAGCAACCACAACTTCTCTAATTAATTTCTTCCTCACTAACACGTTATCCCTACGATGTCAAGAAATCCATTGTTATCCATTCATTACGATGGTGAAATAGTGTATGATGAAGAAGGTTCAATTGTATTTAGATCGGGGCAGCCGATAATTACGTTTATAACACCGGAGGTTAACAGTTTAACAGCTTTAAAGAATTTGATATTGCATGCCCTCGGACAACAGGAATCTAAAAGGGTGAAAAAGGTTTACTACAGATATCCGACCGAGTTAGATGGAAATTTGTTTTATAAAAGGTATATTATAATTGTGTTGTCTTTGTCTCTGTTAGTAGTATCAGACCATCGTTGTGAGCGATATTTCTATTGTTTTGAATTAGGTATCGATTGCGCGACGACGAGGATGTACGGCTTATAAGGTTGTGGCACAACCGATGGACCAATATTCATCTGTTGGAGTTATACGTGTTTCTTGTTGACTTTGGTGGCCGAGGATCATCTGCAGATACTGTCGACGATAGTCCGATGAATGGCGTTGTTAGACGGACTATCAGAAGGACGATGGTAGATCTAAATATGTCACCTGAGGGTAGTCAGGAAGGGTCTAATGTTGAAGTTCGTAACATTAACTTAATGGATGACGGTCTTGAAAGTCATGACGGTTCTGCTATCAGAGATCCGATGATGGAGCAGTATGAAGTCAACCCCGATGATGGAGACGATGCTGATGAAGAACCACCCGAAATCCCTGATGATGGTGACGAGGAAGAGTAGATGAACTACTACGGTGACACACAGATTGCTCTTACACAGCTTGCCATTTCTCAACCATATGACCGGCCGGATCATTTCACTAGGTTGAATCTTGATGCAATGACTTCGGATTGGTCGTTTACCCAAGGAGGTCCTAAAGAAGACCTAAGCAATGAGTTTGAGGTTGGATAACATTTTGGGAACAAGGAAGAAGTCATGTTGGTAGTGAAGCAGTACAGCATCTGGAGGGCTGTGGAGTACAAAATAATAGAAAGTGACCATTGGAGGTACAATGCAAGATGTATCCAGTTCAGACCCAGTTGTAATTGGAGCATACTTATATCATATCGCCGAAAGCAAGAAAGGTGGGAGGTTAGGAGATACACTGATCCTCATACTTGCATGCAAACTTCGATGGGGCAAGATCATCGTAGGTTGGATTTGAAAGTGATTGCACAACACATTTTCACGATGGTCAAGGCCGATCCAACAATCAGCATCAGGGTTCTACAAAGACGTGTGGAAAATCACTTTGGTTTCAAGGCGTCGTACAGAAAGGTTTGGCTTGCAAAACAGAGAGTCATCGCTAGAATATATGGCGATTGGGAGGAGTCATACAACGAGCTTCCTCGTTGGTTATTCGCTATGCAGATGTACTTTCCAGGTAAGATTTATTTCCAGTTTATTTATTCGCCATTAAATAATTCAACCACGTACAAAAAGGCGACTAACATATGTCCATTTAGGTACTTGGGTGCAACTAGTGACATAGCCGTGGCCTGCCTCGACAGACACTGTGATGTTTCATCGGGTCTTTTGGACGTTTCCACTGTGTGTTGAGGCCTTCAAGCATTGCAAGCCACTTATCTCTATTGATGGCACCCACCTATATGGGAAATACGGTGGAACTTTGCTGATGGCCATAGCGCAAAACAGCAATGCAAACATCCTGCCCATTGCATTCGCAGTTGTTGAGGGTGAGACAAAGGAGGCGTGGTCGTTCTTTCTTTCGTACTTACGGGAGCATGTTACACCACAACCAGGAGTGTTAGTGATTTCAGATAGACACAAGTCCATTGATGGAGCACTGAATGCTGAAGGGAGTTTATGAAAACCGCCTCATGCCTTCCAAGCGTTTTGTACAAGACACATTGCAGCCAACTTCATGACCCACTTTAGGAACAAAGAATTAAAGAAGGTTCTTATTAATGCAGCCTACTCGAAGTCGCATCGTGAGTTCGCTCATTATTATGGCCGTCTGAGGGGCGAAAACGTAGCTATTACAAACTAGTTTGAAGAAATGCCACGGTCACAGTGGGCACAGCATGCTGATGAGGGACGTCGATTTGGTCACATGACGACCAATATCTCTGAGTGCATTAATGCTATCATGAAGGGTTCCCGGAATTTGCCAATTACGGCTCTTATTAAGTCAAGTTATTTTCGTCTGGGTGAACTTTTTGCAAGGAAGGGCTCCGAGGCACTGGCACAACTTCAGGTCAGTGCTGAATTCTCACAGACATTGATGAAGGCCATAGAATCCAACTCGAAGCACGTGAACACGATGAATGTTTACCAGTTTGATCGGTCCAGGTCAAACTTCACGGTTGAAGAGTTAACGGCAGTTTCGGGATCCAGACAACAGAATTATCAAGTACTGCTTGATGAGGGCAAGTGTGACTGTGGGTATTTTCAGGCTCTTCATATTTCTTGTCGTCACGTTCTTGCAGCTTGCTCTCATGCTAGGCTTGATTGGAAGCGGTTTGTGCATCCTGTGTACCGCATGGAGTCGATCTTCAATGTTTACAGATCAGAGTTTCGGCCCATAGGACACGAGGATGACTAGCCATCGTACGACGGTCCCCAAATCCATCCCAACGCTCGGATGATGAGAGCGAAGAGAGGTCGGCCCGTGAGCTCCAGGATTCATAACAACATGGCTAACGTAGAGCATAATGGGGAGAAGCGGTGCAGATTATGTCGCCAAATCGGACACACGCGGAGGACTTGCACCGCTCTTGGTGATGGAGGAGCATCTTCTAGTCGATGATAGCTGTAGTTGTTTTAAATAAATTAATGTATCCATGAACTATAACATTGTATGTCGTGAACTATTATGTCATAAAGTTATAAGTCATTACAAAAGTTGTCAATGGCCCGAGCATCCCACATCTCATGCCAGCCACCAAGCAAATGCGAGAACCACTCGCCACGATCGAATCTCCCATCAAGCCTGTGCAACTCGTCAATGTTCAGTGGCCTAGTGGGAATGTGCTGCAGGCCACCGAACTGACGAACTACCCGGTCCACCTGATGCCACTCGACGATAGCGAAGCACAGCAGTGGACATACAACCGCTGCCAAGGCATCCGCCTCTACTATCGCCGGTGGAACAAGCCCAACCAGCTGCGGATCCGCATATGGAGTCCACTCAACCTGTTCACAGAACACAGATGCATGACGAAATTCAGATAATCATATGTAATACCATCAACAGTTAACTAAACATTAATTTCTTAAAATTAAACATTAATAACTTGCATTCAGCATCCCAATCCCGTTCAGTGTCTATCTGTACTGCCTCAGCCTGCTCTCGCCGGTGGCATTGTTCGGCCGATACTGAACCCACCTACACAACAAACAACCATAATATTTTAGCCTTTATTATTAATAAACAACTTAATAATGAGTTGAATAAATTTGGTAAGTGTTTATAATACCTCTCAACCAGGGGAAACCAACGAGCATCAAACCCATCGGGTCGTACTAACGGAATACGGTGGTAGGCCCAAGAAAGCATCAAGCTGACGCATCCTCCCCAGTTGCGTTGCCTAGGGGTGTTCGCGGTGCGGTTTGGTTCGGTTTTAAAGGAAAAAGTCATCCGATCCGAACATTTAATTTATATGCGGTGCGGTTTGGATTGGATGAACTTTTTTTAAAAATCCGATCCGATCCGATCCGATTACAAGCGGTTTGGATCGGTTTGGATTTGCGGTTTTTTAAATAAAAAAATTAAATACATATAACAAGTCTTAACATCAAATTTTAAATAATCAACAATGACATAACAAGTCTTAATATATCTTAAAAAACTAACGATAACATAACAATAGAAATAAAATTATAGGTTAGTTAAAATAAATAAATAAATAATATTTTAAACATAAAATATTTATTAAATAATAATAATACATGAATAATAGAAAAATGTATAACAAATTGAACATGTTATAAATATAATTGTAAATATAATAATAAAATAATAATATTATAGTACATTGTGCGGTTTGGATTGGATTGGATCGGTTATGAAAAGTAGATCCGAAATCCGATCCAATCCAGCAGTTTGCAAAAAATAGAATCCAATCAAATCCGAATTAGTGCGATTTTAATCAGTTTTCGGTTTGAATTGGATTGAATGAGCGGTTTAATTTGGATCGGTTTGGATTTGAACACCCCTAGCGTTGCCCATGCTCTGTGGCCCGGCACATCTACCGGTACAGCCATGCCAGCACAGCTGAACCCCACGAAAACTGGCCACATGCAAGGTCCTCCAACAGGGAAAGCCACCCGATATGCACCCGAGAGTCAGATGCATCGGGGAAGAGGATACCGCCTATCAACTGCATGATGTATCCTCTCGCATACCTCATCAGCCGCTCCTCTGTGGCATCCTGCTCTAGCTCTCCACAAACTGTGTTGTGGAACCAAGTGAGTTTGACAGTCCACTTCGTCTGTGACTGTCTGTCCTCTGGACCAGGAACAACACCCAGTATCTGCTCACATAACTCCTCAATGGTCTGGCCTTGGTGGTGCTGCTCCTACCCACCTATACATCCACTCACAGGATCACCATCAATCCTGAGTCCCAACTGATATGCCACGTTCTGCAGGGTGATAGTCATCTCCCCGCACGGTAAATGAAATGTATGGGACTCAGAGCGCCACCTCTCTATCAACGCCGAGGCAAGCGACCAATCATGCTCGAACTCGACCATGTATACGACGTACTCAAACCCGGCTCGTCTCAGATATGGCCTAATCTACTCCGGCAGTCGTGTCATCAAGTTCCGTCTGGTGCGCAAGATCCGAGGCGCCTACCAAACAGAAAAAAAATTTAATAAAAAGGGTAACCATGAATAAATACAATAGCAAGTTCAATTTTTCTTCAATACAATAAAATAAAAAATAAAGGTTAAAAAATCATACCACTCGATCAAGCCTCTCAGCAATGTGCTCAACCTGATCCAATCTATACATCTCATGCTCATAACCCAATAATTGCTGCTCCATCGAAACACAACCTAGTAAAATGAAATCACATTCTAGATTATTAAAAAATAAACTAATAGAAAAATGGCTTATAAACCTACTAATTCTAAGCTTATCCTATTCAACTGACGTTGTCATGTAAGTAATTAATTTATAACTAACTCAACCCTATATTTTATTGCTCACGTCATTACCTTCTAATTCACAACGCAATGTTATACCTCTAACTAAATTATCTAATAACATACTTTCTTATATTCTTTAATATGTTGATAAGGAGCCACTATACTAAAAAATGGTGACATAAAATATCATACCTAACATAACAACACTAAAAAGTACGTCTAACTAACTAACATGTAAATAATAAATCTGTTATTCTAACTAACAAACAATTTATACCTAACAAATTTATCTAACATGTAAACAGTAAAACAAGTTAACATAAAAAAATAGACTATTATTTACTAACCTGGAACTGAGAGAATCGTCCACACTAAACTTTACGGATGTCGAAATGGCAGAAACAAGTAACAGAGAAAATTTGAAGAAGAGAAAAGAGGAAGAAAGCGACAAGACACAATAGTCCCACCATTATATATAGTCTGCCGAACTCATCATAGAGTTCGCCGGGGATACGGCGAACTCTATAAAAATTATAGAGTTTTCCAAGGACGGCGAACTTGCTGTTAATCCAAAAAAAAAATCGTATTTTTGAAAATAAAACTGGAAACTGATTTTAGAGGAAATAAATATTTTTTTTATTTTATAAATGAAAAAAATCCAACAAGTAATACACTGTAAAATTCTAAAGTTTATGTATATATGCATTCATGGGACAAAAGTACAGCCTTTTTCCTTTTCTTTTCTTTCTGGGAGATTGATCATATACATTTAATTCTACTGTAACCTTAAGAAATTAAAACTACTGTTAAACATATTAACGATAATGTTAAAGAAATAACAAGAAAAAGTCAAATTTTATTTTATTTAATATTCATTAGTTATTGAAATTATAATAATTAATAAATATTAAATAAAATAAATTTTAATTATTTTTTATTAATTTATTTTAATTACTAAATATTTTATTTATTCTTATTTCATGTTGTTGAAAAATGGTATTCATGTTATGATTTAAAACCTTACACGTAATTTTTTTATTAATTTATATTTTTGTCTATAATTTTTAACGAAGCAACATTTTATGATTTTGGAATTATATAACCTTGGTATCCACAAAAAGGATAAGACTTGAAAGTTATTATTATGAGAGACGGTATGAGTATGACTGTTTGGTTTATGATCAGAACAGTAACACACTCCATTCTTGCCCTCTCTCTACCTTACCCTTTTCCACGGGTTTCGTTTATTTATTTTTTATTATTTAACCATTACCATAAGATTGAGAATACTCTCCACGTGCAACTTTGCTGATGGAACTTTGCTCTTTTTCCTGTTTCCTACCACAACAGATAAATAGCCTATTTCAATTTTAAAGACACCTGTCCGCGTTTTATTACGCTTTTCCTTTCACATTTTTCATTGAATTTATCTTATTATATGTGCATGAATATGACCCCGATTCAGTGGCTTCTAAATCGGACAAACAGCAACAACAAAACAAGGATATCACATTATTTTTTTTATTAAAGTTATGCAATTTTATTATTGAAAATTGGTCTAATTTAAACTACAAACAGAATTATAATAAAGAGAATAGAAAATTTTAATTTTAATAAAATGACTTAAGTATAAAAAAACTAAAAAGATAAAATAAAAACTCAAGAGTCTCATCTTCTCTTACGCATCTTTCTTCTGGCCATCTCTACTATAGTTTTTGAAAGGGTGATTTTAAGTTCAAATACTCAGGCATTTTTTGTTAATCGGATTTGTCATAAGAAGTTTATTGTTAGTGCTATTTTTTTATTCAATTTTTTTTCCATTCTCAATTCTTTTTTCAACTGAATCCACCACTTCCATGATTCTCGAACTTAAATCTGCCATAATAGATTTAAACATTTTTAAACTTCAGGCCCATCTAGACACTCCCAAAAACTGATATCACATATATATATATATATATAGCTTCACCTCAAAATTAAACCAACAAAAAGAAAATTGTATGTTGATCTTAATTTTTTTTATGATAAATTAATTAATCCGATTTAATTGATGATACATATCCATTCATAACGAAGTTAAAGCTTAAAAGAGAAGAGGCAGAGGTAGTTAATTAGTAGATTGTTAGAAGCTTCTTAGATGAAGTATTATGAACCACGTGGCTATTAAGAGGGGGATCCAACGCTTAATAATTATTGTAATTCATTCATTTGATTGCGAGAGTGGGACCCTTCCATTCACTCTTGCAGGCCACTGGCCCCTCATATTTAGAGTAAACACCCAATCCGGTCCCTGTCCAATTTTCATAAGGACAAAGCGATCCCTGTCCAAAAAAAAGGTCCGTCCCGGCCCCTGTCTTTGCATTCCGTGAGACATAGCGGTCCTTCTGTGCCTTCCGGCGTTGAAAACAACCGGAATAAGCATACGTGTCACTTAACGGTGATGAGCTGGCTGCCAAGTGTCCTTGAAGTGCCAAGCTGTCAATTTAAAAATGGACAGGGGTCGATCTGTCCCTTTCTCCCAAATAAAAACGCTGTCGTTTTAGGTGGGGGATTGAAATAGTGCGTAGAGTACATGCCTTGGGTTTCCATTTAACCCTTCTTCCCTTTCTCCTAATTACAGAAAACCCACAATCTTTTCATGTTCCCTCTGAAGACTCTCTGAAGACGACAAAACGACAACGCTCTACCTGGCTGTGGAGCTGAGTAAGACGCTGACAGTGTTGCTGACAACGCTCCAAGTGAAGCTTCAGACGGCACTACTAACGGACTCTCTGACGACGTTGACAGAATTTTCTTGTGCAAGTCTTCAAGGTAAGTAACATTATTCAAATAAAATATTAGTTACATTGTGTATTGTTTAATTAGTTTTGGGTTTGTGAGTGTTTGCATTTTTTGTTTTCTGGCTTGGTGTTGCCTAACAAAGATAGAGTTTGGTTAGGGCTCAATGTTGCTAATTTTGGGAAATTTTGCCATCAAGAGAGATAGATGTTTTCCCTTCCTGCAATGGAATTCATATAGAAAATAGGGTTCAATGGAATTCATATACAGTTTGCAAGTGAATTCAAAATGCATCCCGTGAAACAAGAAACCAGTAAATATATACCTACATACTTTGACTATATTACATCATGCATAGTAGTGATGTTGGAATTTTTTTTTTTTGTGTCTCCATATATGTAATACTTCATTAGAATATATACCTACTTTAATTACATGTACTCAATTAAAATATATATGTACTCAATTAAAATCACAATTATTTATATAGAGATTGTAATATAAAATATCATTTATTTTGTTTGTCTCAGATGGATGATTTTATGGTTGTTCCTGTATTTTATCATGGAGGAAGTTTCAAGAGAAATTCAGAGGGGGTATTATGTTATGTCAATGGAAAAGTACATAAATATCCACCTATGGATTTAGACTATATTAACTTTTTTGATCTAGAAATTTTATTTAAGGAGTTAGGGTATACAACATATAAGGAGATGTATTGGTTTGACAACACTGCTGATGACATGGAAACTGGGCTACATGTTATTAAAGGTTGTTATCCTAACAGTTACCATTTATGATAGGCTAAGGCAAAAAAGAACAAAAAGAAGTTTCCCAAAACATCTGCAACAGGACAATCAGTGAACCATGGTCAAGGGGAGGAAATTAATGTCTCCCAATCTGCACCCCAAGCAGATGAGGTAAAACATGGTCCTAAGTTAAAATTAGTAATCTCTATTTAATTTAATTATGACCTTTGCTATGATCTTCTCTGAGGATAGCCTGCAACAAAATTCAACACCAACTCTGCACCATGCTTTAGGGAGAAGCAACCAATTGTGAGACCCACTGCTCCAACGAACCAAGGTGTATCAACAGGAGTATCAGCTGAGACCATGGCTGCAGCAACATCAGGAACTGCATCAAGACTTTTTAAGTTCATCCCCACTCCAGGGATTAGGCCTCCTGACAAGAATTGAGTAGTTGATATAGTTTAAAAGTTTGAAACTAGGAAGAATAGATAATTTGGACAATAACTTGCGGACACTGTGTTTATTTTGGTTATCAGATTACTTGCTACGACAACTATGTTGATTAGGGACCTTGTGTTGCCCTTGCTTTTGTTATTATGTAATTAGATGCTAAGACATGCAACCAGTGATATAGTTGGTTGAATACTCTTTTGGATAACTATATTATTAAGGGCTGTTATGATTATTCCCTTATTCTATTATTATGTTTTCATGTCTTAAGTTTCAATTTTCAACAGATGGCTTCTTACTTTGTTCAACAAATTCATAATTTCTTATTTTATTACAAAATCATGTATACTACTGCAGTCTTTAAAATTGAATAAATGAACATATAAAAACAAAACGAGCTTAATTATATTTATATTCATTCATCAAAAGTGATCAATAGCAACAAATGCCATACCCTAACCAACTTAGCAACCAAGATCACCATGTTTCACAGTACTCCAGAAGCAACATTTGATCTCTCTAAACTACACCACTAAACAGGTTTCTAACTACAATTCCAGCAACAAATGCCAACATAACACATCCAACACTACTGCATCTAATTTGACTAAAATTCAATCTAGCTTTCTTCAAATCAATTTCTAAGCCAACCAATCTTTCCTCTAGCTCCCTAACTTTGTTATCATCTGCAGAAAAATGATCTTCTTTATGATTCTGATTCAGCTTCAAACCTCCGAACAAAAGAGTCTTCGTAGCATCCTCATTGAATGATGCAACATAATCATCAAGCCAATAAAAGTATTTGCAATGAGGTGTTGGAGTCTACAAAATAATATTCTTTATTATGAATCTATTGAAAAACAGAATGAACATAATTTTAATTCTTGATAAACCTACCTTGAAGTATGACCATCAATGAGAAACAAAGTGAACAAAATTTTAATTGTTAATAAACCTACCTTGAAATATGGGCATCGAAAGAATAGTCTGTTTGGGTTCATATCGGTTCCAGACATGAACAAAATTGCATAAATTCCACAATTACACTCTGGGGCAACCCACTTCTTCTTCCACCTTGATCCCACACTCCCAGTAACCTTCAAACTCCAACTTGATTCGTTTTCATCTCTCCCACTTCGCCGATTTGATGTCGACCCACGTTCTTCACTATGAACCATGCTGTTCTAGGGTTTACAGTCAAACATAGTGATACATTTCCAGAGTATATAGTGAAGCAGCGCAGTATTTGAACCTCCCATCCCACACAAAACGACAGCGTTTTTATTTGGGAGAAAGGGACACATCGACCCCTGTCCATTTTTAAATTGACAGCTTGGCACTTCAAGGACACTTGGCAGCCAGCTCATCACCGTTAAGTGACACGTATGCTTATTCCGGTTGTTTTCAACGCCAGAAGGCACAGAAGGACCGCTATGTCTCACGGAATGCAAAGACAGGGGCCGGGACGTACCTTTATTTTGGACAGGGATCGCTTTGTCCTTATGAATATTGGACAGGGACCGGATTGGGTGTTTACTCCTCATATTTATATTCTTCATTTTCTAGGTTTTGGTTTTCATCAGCCACCCACTTCTTTTTCTTTTCTTTTTTTTTTTCCTTTTTTTTCTCTTTTAAATATAAATAATTGTCATCATGTCAACAATGTAACGGCTTGAAATTGAGATTTAAGCCTTCGTTTTATTCTTCTCTACCACTTAATTATAAGGAGAAATTGACAAATGTTAATACATTTAGGAAAAAAGTGGTATTTTTTAAGAGTGAATACTCTATTCGATCTCTAATAATTATTTTGAAAAGATTACAAAGTTTCCAAAAAAAATATTCAACTCGATTTCTGTTTGGTTCAGGAAGAACATAAACATTATCACTAAACTATCACTCAAATTTTTGGATCTGGGGTCTTAACTCTTTTTTTTTTTTTTTTTTTTTTTTTCATTTTTTAAAAGTTAATTTATTATTAAAAATAAAAATAAAAATTTTAAATTTTTATTAAATTATATTCTAAATTTTAAATTTTAATTATTACTATAAAATATAATAAAAAGTTTTATTTAATTAACAAAAAATATAATACTCTTTACTTAATATAAAGCATTTAAGGATAAAGTAAAGAAATTACCCAGTATTTTGACAAAACTTATGAGTTTTTAAAATGAATTTTTTTGGTGGGATAAAGTTTAGAAATACTGGGAGGCTTACCGACCGTTGATTTAGTGATTAATGATGATTTGTTTTTAAGAAAGGGGGCCGGACGGTTGGTGTGGATAGGTTTCTGCCATTAGATTGTTTACACGTCATAAATTTATACACTTAAGTTTCATTTGATCCAATCTTATTTTGTGTTTAGTAAACATTTTTTAAATAGGATGAAAAGTCTCATCATTTCACTATCTTTGGACACAGCCATTGTGAAAACCTTTGGTAATCTCGCCATTTTTTGAGTTTGTCATTTATTACAATGAAGTAATCAAGTAAAATTAAACTACTCATATTATAAATTAAGCATTTTCCACATTATGATTTGCTAGAAACATAGAGCCTCCAAAGGAACTAAAATGATCCAACATTTTAACTAGAGTGCTTGCTCATTCATTTTCTATTATATATTTCATTAAAATGATAATTATATATACAATTTGTGAACTAATCAAATTAATTACCAAGATGAACTAATTAATTAATTAACACGTGCTTTATTTGTCAAAATCACCGTTTGATGGGTCCGAGATATTGTGTGTGGCAACTAAGACGTGACATGCACAATGCAATGCAATACATTATTGAAGATCATTGATAACACTATCACACCAAATTTCATGGTCACTCACTCATCTTGTTTTACTTAGTCATTACATTTTCCCTTATAAGAAATAATGTTCACAGATTGCATAACAATAATATACAAGTACTGTGTAAATTTCTTATCAATATGAAATTCGTCTAGTAGTCTTTAATTTCTTTAGGGTTAGATCAATCAATTAAGAATAAAAAATTGTATAACAATTATTTTTAGCACATGCTTTTTTAAAATGATATAACACAAGATTAATTTTTCTTTTCTTTATATTAATTAAAGAGAATTATATTAATTAGACGAGTGCAGAAAAAAAGTTAACGAGGAGCATCACTCTACATTATGTTTGCATACATGCATGATATTATTGGAATAAATTATTTTATAATCTAAATTATTCATATTAAATCACCAAAAATTATATATATTATAATGCAAAAATATACCTTTACTCATATAAAATAAAAATTAATAGAAGAGTTGTCTCAGTCTTCCTCAACAAAAACTTCTTCTATATCCTTATTAGGGTGGTTGAATTATAACTTATTTGATGGGAAAGAATTGTTGAGGCGACTTTAGTATATTGAGAACCGAGACCCTGTCACTATTTATATTTGAGCATGATATTTATTAAATTCTAAAATCCAAATAAAAATAGTATCTAAACCCCAAAAGATAATAAAATAATTTTCTAACATGATAAAGTTTAAATTTTATAAAATAAAAAATATTTAATTATTCTGTTGGTCCCTATAGTTTTGTGAAATTTTTAATTAGGTCCCTATATTTTTTTTCCTTTTAATTGAGTCCTTGCATTAAATTTTTTTTAATTGGGTCCCTATATTTTTTTCCTTTTATTTAGGTCTCTATACCAATTTTTTTTAGTTGGGTCCCTATAAAATTAAGCTAATTATTACTAAGAGGGACTTAATTGAAAAAAAAAATTAGTGCAGAGACCCAATTAAAAAGAAAAAAAGTATAGGGACCTAATTGAAAATTTCACGAAACTATAGGGACCAACAGAGTAATTAAACCAATAAAAAACAATGGCAACTTGTTCAGTATTGAACTTGTAATATATAGCTGGAAAAAAGAAATAATATTCTTATTATAAATTAAAATTTCTGAAAATGATAAACATAAAGGAAAATTGTGGTTTAAATTTAATATAATATAATGCAGAAATTATTTTTAATATGGAAATGAAGATGGTGTTTTGGTTGAATATTGATATTTGAAGTGTATTACAATATTGTGAAACTCATTCAACACGCCCCCACGTGTTGCACCACGCCTCCCACGTGTTGGTCAATACGCTGCCACGTGTCCAACACGCCCCCACGTGTTGGCCAGGATGCTGCCACGTGTCCACCACGTCCCCCACGTGCTGCACCACGCCTCCCACGTGTTGACTTTTCACCTACAAAATCCACCCATCTGTAATTACATCAAATAATTCAATTTCCCAAAAAAACACCAATATTTTTTCCATATAAAAAAAAATCAGCCAATATAATGCAGTGATAAAAAATATAGTTATGAAAATCTCTCACTCAACTCTATTATGCTACATACTATTGGAAATAGTTTTCACGCTTCATTTCATATCTTTGGTCCAAAATATCAAGGTAGGTGCCTAAAAGAATCTAAGTATTGTCACGTTTCACAATACACATGCATGTTTCTTTGCCTTTTGACTTTGATGTCTCTTATTTAATTTGGCAGTACGCATTTTCTTTTCAAGAAAATTATATCATCATCACTATGCTTCTTTCAATTATTCCTATATATATAGCAGCATGTAGCAACCGCGGGCGGATGAAAACACTCGAACTTTCAAAGCCATACACAGAAAACGACAATACTTTCCTTTAACCATGACATTTCATCACTCATTGTATAATACTTCCATTCATAACAATAATTATGTCACACTTTACTATTATTCTACACCATATATAATTATAATTATTATACATAACACCAAGAATTTGATATAAAATGAGGACACAATAATAAGTGTTACTATTGATGACAAAAAAAAAACTATAAAAGCATCTTGAAATAGTAGATATGGTGAAAATTCACATACAGATATCTTTATATGAAGTTGTTAGTTAAAAATTATTAAATTATTTGATATATTTAATTAAATTATTATTTAACGGCTCTCAACTATCAATTTCACACAAAAATAATTACATA
>NC_029790.2:10442252-10457504 GCF_000816755.2 Arachis ipaensis | reverse complement strand
TGAGACCATTTTTATCTATTAAACTAATTTTTTATATAAAACTTCTTCAAGGTATGTCTTCTTTAAAATTTTATATTTTATTTTGATCTTCAAATATATCTAAATAACATTGGTCATTAATAATAATAGATAGATATGGACTTGTGATGATAGGTGATTAAGGCGACAGAATTGGGCGTGGTAAGTAGCTAGCTAGATCGATGGAGAGAATAATTGACCGAAAATTGAAAGATAAATATTTTATGTGGTGCTATGTAATTTATAAATAAAGAGGAAAGCTAGGTGCTTAATTTTGAGAAGCACACAACTCAAATGTGGGACCCTAGGGATGGGAGCACCAAATATCACTACCACAAAAACGGTGTTTAGCCACCAAATTTTAACTACAAATACTAAATTGTGATAAAAATAAATGAGCGTGTCTTTTATTTATCACGAAACATTGTGATAGTGGCTAAAATTTAACCTTTGCTACGAAGAATATTGTTCGTAGCTGTATTTCCTGCTTACATTAACGTGTCATGGTTATCTTGTCTTATATAAATTAATTTTTTAAATAAATTTATTAATGTATAGTATCATTTTTTTAATATTCTAATGATAGTGCATCGTTTGAATCATCAACTATCAACAGAATGAAATGAAAAATTGTGAAGGTTATATATTTATTAAAGTAGTTTTTTGGTTATTTATTGTTATAATAAAATTAAAGATAAAAATATTACAGACTCAAAATCAAAATTTAAATTTAAATTTTTAATCATATTTGACCATTAAAAAATAAATAAATAACTATTGTATTAAAAATAATATAATTTAAGGTATATTTAGTAGATAATAAACAGTGGGATGGAAAAAAATATTTTTAAAATTAAAGAAAGTTAAAAAACGATCTAAACAACATTGGTCAAGCTGAATTTTTAAGATTTAAAATTTTAGTGTGCGCTTAACTTCTTTAAGTAGCTTTTGGCTGAAAGTTAAAATAATCACGGATAAATTTCAATATAACTTCCCATCATTCACGTTGTCTTTTAACTCCTACTTTTCTGCAGCACCTTGAAAGCACTCTCTTTAACCACACTATATGAACCCTATCATATGATAGGGTATCCTTCAAACTCAAAATACCGATTTTTTCTTTGTTATTTGTTAGTTTTTTTTAGTAAATTTTTTTGTGAAGCAAAAACGTAATCATTCAAAAGAGGCCCTTTTAGCATAACTACGATAACACAGAATATCAACAACAATGAAGAATTTGTAGAAGATTTGGGCGAAATAAGTCTCAGCCAACTGTACCTACCAGAAAAGATTATAATGACCCTTCAGTTGCGAATATCAAAGGTATATGAAATTTTAATTTTTTTTACGTGATTTTTTGAGTTCTAATATTTAGTTTATTTCTTTTATTCAATTTTGTATTCAGTTGTAGACACTTCTATGGGAGAAATTACAACGGGCAAAAGGACGACAATTCAAGTTTGATATTTGAAAAAGGATGAAAAAGACATTATGGAACTTGATGGGCATGGACAAAGTCGAGATAATGACGTAAATTTATTGATACGATTTCTGAGTGTAATGGCTTGTAGAGCAACGCTGTAAATTGGAAAGGTCTTTGGTGCTGAAAATGTAGGACGTGTGATAAATTTAGAGAAGTTTGTTGAAACTTTAGAGAAAAAGCTATGGATATAGCAGCTCTGTACAAATTTTTGTTATCAAAATACAGTGATAAAGTGTTTAGTTTATCCATTGATATGCAAGACATTTAATTGATGTATTTAATAAGTAATAGTTGAAATTTTAAATATATTTATTTTAGAAGGAATTAGAATTTATTTTATTTATGTTAATTTTTTTTATTTTTTATTATATATAAATATATTTACAAAGTTTGATTTTTGTTATTAATGTAATATATATAAATATAATTTTAATTTAATAAAATTGTTCAATTAGAGCAAATTAGAGCAAATTAGCACAAATTAGTTTTGGATTGTATGTGAAAAATAGAGTGAGTTAGCTATGAAAATATGATTAAATAACCCAACATTAGCCACAAAAAAATGTGACTGAAAAACCCGGCCTGCACAAATTAGGATGAAGTGTAGTAGAATTATATTTTTCGATTTGATTATTCTTATTTAGCCACGGCATTATGCGTGGACAATGATATACAAACTGTGGCTCTTTGAAGGTCTCCACGATGTTTAAAGTTGTGGCTAATAACGCTAAAATCGTGGCAAATTGAAAATGCGACCCCCCAATTAGCCACAAATATTCTTTCGTGGCCAATGTATGGTTGTTACGGTTATCTTAGAGTTTAGCCACAATTTCTTTCGTGGCTAAACCCTTATCTCTTGTAGTGTATTCCAATAATCAAGGCTGCCAAATTCATAATTCGTAAAACTAAAATGACTATTTCACTACAAATTCCTTCTTAATTTCCCCCCTTTATTTCTAGAAGAACACCAAGTTGAATCTGATATTTAACCAATTTATTATTTATCTAATAATCTTGTTAATTTTCAATACCCGCGCGCGAGGGAGAACTTTAATTAATTTATAATTGTGAGTTCTTAGATTTTTTTTTTTAATTTTAAGACCATTTATGTTAAGAAAGATATCTAAGAACAAAAATATATTTAAATTTATGATTATAATTAAAATATTTTATTGTTAACTTGACACAATTTTTTATCACCATTTTAATTTGTTATGTTTTGTGTTTTCTTTTTTCAACTAAAATATTTCGAATCTTTATTATAGGTAAAGGTTACAAAGTGATGATATTTTGGAGTCAATACATAAAGCTCTATTATAACTAAATTTTTATTTGAGACGAAGATCAAATAAAATAGAATAGTATTTGATTTTATTTTTATTAAAGTCAAAATCAATAAATAATTTTGATTTTTTTATTATTTAAACTAACAGTGAGATTCTTAGATATATAAATCAAAACATTAAAATTAAGCCTCTAAACGTTTTTTAAACCAAAATTTTAACCAAATTATTATTATCGTTGTTATTATTACTGTTATTTTTTTTCTTCTTCTTTTTATTATTGTTGTTGTTTAATTTTTTATTTTTCTTTTTTTTTTCTTCCTATCCTCATTTACTATTATCATTATCATTGTACTGGATGTCTTTATTTTCTTCTTTATTTTATATATGTTTAAAAAATTAGAACACATAAATTCCAAAGCACATAACATATAAATTTTGGTACACGACACAGAAATTTTATTATACAGTATAAAATTTTTTGAAAAATCATATGCCCAAAATATTGATACCTAACTAATAAAATACACACAACACAAAAATTTCAATGTTCAGTATAAAAATTTTTGAAAGACCATATACCCTAAACATTGACACCCAACTAACAAAAAGAATTATGCTACATGTATATCAAAATCAGCCACCAGTATAAAATACATGCTGGATACAAATACACATTAAAAATAAATTAAACCACACATATATTTATACACAAATGCATTGGTGGCGGATTTTAGTGATTGATTTTGGTATACAAATAGCATTTTTGTAATAGAATACGTAGAGTAAATCCCCAAAATGGTCTCCCAGATAGGGCACGTGCACCAATATTGCCCCTTAGTTTCCAATTGCTCTAAATGTACCCTCCAATTTGAGCTCTGATAAACCACTATTTTATGGTTTATCTTGTGTTTAATTGAGTGGTTTCATCAAGCCTTTACTTACTTATTCATACTAATTGCATGATTTTATAATTCCTTCCTAATACTGTTTTATGGTTAAAAACTTGCTTCCTAGAGATCTTTAATTAGTATATTTTAATTCTCCTTTATACCATTCGATGCCGTGATTCGTGTGTTAAGTGTTTCAGGCTTCATAGGGCAGGAATGGCTTAGAAAATGGAGAGGAAGCTTGCAAAAATGGAAGGAACACAAGAAACTAAGGAGATGACCAGCGAACACTGACGCGCGCGCATGGCTCATGCGAGCACGCGGAATGGAGAAAATCGCAGCGACGCGAGCGTGTGCCTGACGCGTACGCGTGGATTGGAGTCTGCAAGAATGACGCGAACGCGTGAATGACGCGCTCGTGTGACAAGGAAAATCGCTGAATGACGCGAATGCGTGGACAACGCGTACGCGTGACCTGCGCGATCTGCAGAATTAACAGAAAACACTGGGGGCGATTTCGGGCCGCGTTTTGACCCATTTTTCGGCCCAGAAACACAGAATAAAGCAAGGAAACATGCAGAGACTCAACACGCAACTTGACACAACTTCACATACTCTCATTAGGATAGTTTTAGGTTTTTAGATCTGAATTTAGAGAGGATTACTTCCTCTCTAGGTTCTCTTTACATTCATAGTTTATTGCTTTTGCTCTTGGATATTGAAGAAGTCATTACCTCCGTTGAAGATACTATTCTAGTTTGTTTCTTTACTTACTCTTTTATTTATTTATAACATATTCTTAATTCTTGCTTATAGTAGTAATTGGATTATTTTCATGAATTGTTAGTGCAAAGGATTACTTTTATTTTTAATTATTTTTGAATCCCTATTTTATTTAATTTATCATGTCTTCTTCTATTATTTTTATCAGCGTTATATTCATGTCAATGGAGTAGACTCCATACTTGACATGGGGGGTTGATTAAAAGGAGACACTTGAGTTGGAAGGCTTAAGTGCTGTTTAACTGAAAATTGTTTGCTAGTTCTGTATTTACTAACGCTAGACCTTCCTAAGGGAGAGGACTAGGATTTGCGAATAAGAGTTAGCTCAATCACTTGAGTTTCCTTTATTTAGTAAGGGTTAACTAAGTGAAAACAACAACCTTTTTAATACTACACTTAAGAAATCCCAACAAGGATAGAACTTCCAATTAATGATTCCCCCAATCAAGGCTTTTTATTAGAATATTAATAATCATTCTTAGTTTTATTGCTTTAAATTATAATTATTTAATTGCTCATTATCCAAACTCAAACTCTGACGAACATTCCTGATTAATAACTTAGCACCCTTTCCTGCAACTCGTTGGGAGACGACCTGGGACTCATACTCCCAGTCTTATTATTTCTAAATTTCGTGACAACTTTTCTAAATTAACAAGGCGGATCTTAGCTGGTTAAGAACTATACTCTCAACGCATTCTCTATATTGATTTCTTAATTAGCCGACTTCTGCCCTCACGTCAGTTTCTGAATTATTAATTAGTGTATATATTTTATTTTATTTGCGTATTTTATTTTATTTTTTTTACCATGAGCTATATGTTTTTCTCATTGAATGACACGTTCACTGCCTGATCCGAGCTTAGCTGCATTTGATCCTGAAATTGAAAGAACTCTTTTACGTATTAGGCGAGCTCGACACATGATAGCCTCTGAGGGTGGTGAAGTGTTTGTTATCAATTCACCAGTCTCATCTGAGGGCGAATCTGAACCGCCATCTGAGAGCGAAACAAGCTCCTTTACTACTGATTCAGTTAATTCACGTGCAGATAGAATGGCAGCACCTAGGAGAATTACTCTCCAGGAGGCTGGAGCCCCAGATTTTACACTGCAGCCGTATCAAGTGCATCATCCAACTCTGGCTGCAGATTTTGAACTAAAAACTGCACTAATCAACTTGATGCCCAAGTTTCAAGGCTTACCTGCTCAAGAGCCTATCAAGCACCTAAGGGATTTCCAGACAGCATGTTCTACTGTTAGGCGTAATGGTGCAGATGAAACTTCTATTCTATTAACCGCCTTCCCATTTTCTCTTGAGGGAAAGGTGAGGGAGTGGTACTACTCCCAACTTGAAGCGACTGTTACCAACTGGGATACGCTCAGGAGAGAATTTTTGGAAAAATACTTTCCAGCTGAAGTCACAGATAGACTGAGGAAAGAGATCTCCTGCATTGTTCAAGGAGAATTAGAGACTCTTTATGAGTACTGGGAGCGCTTTAAGAACCTTCTAGACGCATGCCCCCATCACATGATCGACAGACTGGTGTTGATCAGCTACTTCACACAAGGCATGAAGTCTCAGGATAAAACTACACTGGATGGTGCTAGTAATGATTCTATGAAAAAGTACAAGACCGCAGATGAAGCATGGCAACTGATCAGCGACCTAGCTGAGTCCACTAGGAATCACAGGCACAGGCACAGCCACTCAAAAGCTATTTCTGAGGTTTTCTCTAGCATTGAAACTACTGCTCTTACACAGAGTATATGTGAAATGACCAACCTACTGAAGCAAATGCAGTTGAACCAACAACAACAAGCTCAGCCTCACCCACTACAACAGAGCCAACAGTTAGTCCCACAGAGAGTATGCGGAATCTGTGCTGATTATAGTCATTATACTGATGAATATCCGCAACTCCAACAAGAAGACAACACTGTGGCAGCTATTCATAACTTCTATGACCGCCCGAATCAAGGATACAATCAACAAGGCGGCAATTACAACCCAGGTGGAAGCTATAACCAAGGATCGCAGGACAACTCCAACCAGGGATGGAGAGATAATTCCAACTATGGCTGGAGGGACAACTATAACAGAGGAGGTAGAGATAACAATGGAAACCAGAGGTGGAATAACAACAACAGACAGTAGAATCAGAACTAGCCTTACAGAGCACTTCACCTAAGATAATTTCAAGGATCCCAGCATAACCAACAACAAGTTCCTCAGATCACCTATCCTAATTCCTCATCAAATGATGAGATGCTTTGTTCTCTTGCACAAGGACAACAAGACATGCAGACGCAGCTGAACTCTACTTTAAATGGTTTGAATGCCACTTTACAAGCTCTCGCCTCTAGGATAGATTCATTACCTAATTCCACCAACCAACCCTCAAGCTCTAGTGGAATTCCTTCTCAACCCCTACCTAATCCCAAAGGTGGCATCAATGCCATCACCTTGAGGTCTGAAACCACACTGCAAGAGAGGAACCATGAGGAGACAAGCCCACCAGAACACGCCCCAACTGAGAATGTGGTGGAAGTGGACGATGCTGAAGAGGAAGAGGATGTACAAGACATAGTTGAAGAAGAAGCAGTTCAACCAAGGAACAGAGAACCAAAGGAAGCTGAAGCTGTACAGGACGCCATCCCTATCCCTTTTCCACACCCTGCAAAGAAATCCAGGAAGCAGATGGAACTTGATCCCAAAATGGTAGAAATATTCAAAAAGGTTGAGGTAATTGTTCCCCTTTTTTATGTCATTCAGAAGGTACCTAAATACGCAAAGTTTCTAAAGGATTTATGCATTCATAAAGATAAAATTAATGAGTTAGAAACTATTCCTTTAAGTAGTTCTATATCTGCTTTAATGGGAGGTATACCTGAAAAATGTAGTGATCCAGGTCCATGCATGGTTAACTGTACCATTGGAGGTGTAATATTTTCTGATTACATGTGTGACTTAGGAGCGTGTGTTAGTATAATTCCATTATCTATATATGATACCTTGAGGCTCCCTCCCTTATCGGCAGTTCGTTTTGTGTTAGCAGATAAGAGCATTATTACAGTAGTTGGAATTGCTGAAGATGTATTAGTGAGCATTAAGGGGCTCACATTTTTTATTGACTTCTATATCCTAGAAATGCCCCCTAATGACTCAGGAAGACCATCATCAATCCTGCTTGGAAGATCATTCCTAAAGACTTCAAAGTTTAAGCTGGATGCATTCTCAGGAACTTATTCCTTTGAGATAGATGGCAGAGCAGCGAGTTTCAGTTTAAATGAAGCTATGAAGCACCCTCCGGAAGATTATTCTATCTTCCAGTGCGACATCATTGATGAAATTGTAGCTGAAGTTCACCAAGAAGAAATAGAAGAGAAGCACATGGAGCAAGGTCCAAGTGTGGGGACACCCTCTGAACACAATGCAGACACTTTGCCATTATCACTAGCCTCGAATGATCCAGAGCCTAGCCATGAGCAGAAATTGGAATTAAAGCCCCTTCCTCCACACCTCAAGTATGCTTACCTTGAGGATAATCAGAAGTTCCCAGTTATCATTGCAAGGGAACTCACTTCTCAACAAGAAGAACAACTGCTCAGTGTGCTGAGAAAACATAAGAAATCAATTGGATGGAGCTTGGCGGATATAGTAGGCATCAGTCCTCAAGTTTGTGAGCGCAGAATATATTTAGAAGAGGAATCAAAACATGTCCGTCAGCCTCAAAAAAGATTGAATCCCACCATCTTAGAAGTTGTCAAGAAAGAAGTGACCAGACTACTTGAAGCAGATATCATTTACCCCATCTCAGATAGTGAATGGGTCAGTCCAGTACAAGTGGTGCCCAAAAAGTCTAGAGTCACAACAATAAAGAATGAGCATGGAGAGCTCCTGACAACTAGAGTGCAGAATTCTTGGAGGGTTTGCATTGACTGTAGGCGTCTCAACCATGCCACTCGTAAGGATCACTACCCCTTGCCATTTATTGATCAGATGCTCGATCGCTTGTCAGGTAAATCCCATTATTATTTTTTAGATGGTTATACAGGCTACTTTCAAATTCATATAGCTCCTGAGGATCAGGAGAAGACCACTTTTACATGTTCCTTTGGAACGTATGCTTATAAAAGGATGCCTTTTGGCTTATGTAATGCACCGGCTACTTTCCAAAGATGCATGATGAGCATCTTTTCAAATCTTATTGAGAACTGTATGGAAGTTTTTATGGATGATTTTAGCGTATATGGTGATTCATTTAGCCTTTGCTTGGATAGTTTATCTAGAGTATTAGACAGATGTGTTAGTACAAACCTTTTATTGAATTTTGAAAAATGTCATTTTATGGTAAAACAAGAAATTGTACTAGGACATGTTGTGTCTAATACTGGTATTTCTGTAGATCCAGCAAAGGTAGATGTCATTTCTAGTTTACCTTACCCCTCCTCTGTGAGGGAAGTCCATTCGTTCCTTGGCCACGCAGGTTTTTACAGGAGATTCATTAAGGACTTCAGTAAGGTAGCATTGCCTTTATCCAGACTGCTGCAGAAAGATATTGAGTTCGAATTCAGTGAAGATTGCATGAAAGCGTTTGATAAGCTGAAGATCACCCTGACCCAAGCTCCAATTGTGAGAGGACCAGACTGGAGCCAGCCATTTAAAATTATGTGTGATGCCTCCAACCATGCAGTAGGAGCGGCGTTGGCTCAGCACGAAAGTAAAGACCCTTTTGTAATTGCTTATGCGTCTAAGACTTTAGACGCTGCTCAGTCTAATTATACGACTACTGAAAAAGAGCTTCTTGCTATTGTTTTTGCTCTTGATAAATTTTGAGCCTATTTACTTGGTACTAAGGTGGTAGTGTACTCAGACCATGCAGCTCTGAAATATTCATTAGCTAAAAATGAGTCCAAACCAAGGCTAATACGTTGGATACTGTTGTTGCAAGAATTTGATTTAGAAATTAAGGATAGGAGTGGTAACCAGAATTTAGTGGCAGACCACTTGAGTCGCCTTGAGCACATTAAGCATGACTCCACCCCTATCAATGATACTTTCCCATTTGATAGTTTTCAAGCAGTATCTAAAGTAGTTCCTTGGTATGCACCTGTAGCTAATTATCTAGTTAGTCATACTTTCCCTCCCAAATTTACTAAGCATCAAAGGGACAAGCTGAAAAGAGAGTCTAAATATTTTATATGGGATGATCCATATTTGTGGAGGTGTGGTGCTGACCAGATAATTAGAAGATGTGTACCACAATCAGAATTTTAGTCCATTTTAGAGGCATGCCACTCTTCTGAGAGTGGAGGATATTTTGGCCCTCAAAGAACAGCTAGAAAAATCTTAGACTGTGGATTCTGGTGGCCTACTCTTTTTAAAGATGCTGCTGAATTTTGTAAATCTTGTTCCCCATGCCAAAGGTTTGATAATATATCCAAGAGGGATGAGATGCCTCAACAGATTATGCTTTTCTGTGAAATTTTTTATGTTTGGGGCATTGACTTCATGGGACCCTTTCCAAACTCTAATGGTTACCTTTATATATTGTTAGCTGTAGATTACGTTTCTAAATGGGTGAAAGTAATTCCTACCCGTACTGATGATGCTAACACTGTTGTTTCCTTTGTTAGAAACCATATTATTTGTCACTTTGGGTCACCACGAGCAATCGTGAGTGATCAAGGCACTCACTTTTGTAACAGGAGACTGACAGGATTACTGAAAAAACATGGGATTGTTCATAAAGTAGCAACAGCTTATCATCCCCAAACCAATGGACAAGCAGAAGTGTCTAACAGGGAGATTAAACGCATTTTGGAGAAGATAGTAAAACCTCATAGGAAAGACTGGAGTGCCAGGCTACAAGATGCACTCTGGGCATATAGAACATCATACAAGACACCAATTGGGATGAGCCCCTTCCGCTTGGTATACGAAAAGGCTTGCCACCTTCCAGTGGAGGTGGAACACAAGGCTTTATGGGCTGTGAGGGAGTGAAATATGAATTTTGAAGAAGCTGGTGCTGAAAGGAAGCTGCAACTAGCAGAATTGGAGAATCTTCGCCTAGAAGCATATGACAACTCCAGGCGATACAAAGAAAAGATGAAGGCTGTCCATGACAAGCACATAAAAAGGAGAGAATTCAGACCAGGAGAGTTAGTTCTTCTATATAACTCCAGGCTGAGGCTTATGCCAGGAAAACTAAGATCAAGATGGGAAGGTCCCTATAGAGTAGAAAAGGTAGAGCCATACGGAGTTTTTCACCTGCGTCATCCTTCTAACTCTAAATTAATCAAGGTCAATGGACATCGCCTGAAGCTTTACCATGGAGAAAAGATTAAGGATCACAAAGAACTAGAGGTTTTCCTCTTGGAAGACCCACAAACAAAAGCAGAATGAGCCTAAAGAACGTCCAACTTAAGGACGTAAAAGCAAAGTGCTAGGTGGGAGACAACCCACCATGGTATGATCGTTCAGTTTCAGTCTTAGTTTTATTTTACTTTATTCTATTTTTATTTTTGTTAATGACTCTTCTCATAATCTCTGCATATAGCTGCATATAGCCTGCATTTGCATTTGCATACTGCATAAACAAAATGCACGCGACGCGTAAGCATCGCTGACGCGTCCGCGTCATATATATGCCTTGGACACGAGAAGAAAGGAAGCAGAGAGTCACGCGAGAGCGTGGCTGGAGGCGTGCCTTAGGCACAAGCATGCCCACGTGACCGCGTCAATGACGCGTCCGCGTCAATGACGCGTCCGCGTCAATGACGCGTCTGCGTCATTCTGAAAAAGAGCCTCCCACGCGACCGCGTCACCACGCGAACGCGTGGCCCTGCAAAATTGACGTAAAAAGGTGTATGGCAGAGAGTTATGATGGAGCTGGGCTGAAATGGTGCTAGAAGCACAAGCCCTATCACGCGATCGCGTGCCCCACGCGTCCGCGTCGTTTTTCAAAATATGGCCATTCACACGACTGCATCACCCACGTGTACGCGTCAACCAGATTTTTGGCAAAATGCATTTAAAACAGAGAGTTGTGCGTACGCGAGGCTGCACTCGCGCCAATAGCACAAATCAGGCCACGCAATCACGTGAACCATGCGTCCGCGTCACTTGAACTTATCATCCACCACGCGATCGCGTGATCCACGCGTCCACGTCACATGCGACACACAGCTCATCCAGATCAGCGCCTGCTATCTTATCTTTTCTTCCCCAAATCCAAATCTTTTCTTTCCCTTCTTATTTCTTTCTTCTTTCTTCTTCCTTCTTTATTTTTTCTCACTCTTCATTTTTCCCTTCCCTATTTTTCACATCCATTATCAAGGTTCTTTTCTTTCTTTCTTTTCTTTTTACTTTTCCTTTATTATTTTTATTTATGTTTTCTTCTTCTTTTTCTTTTCACTTTCATTATCTATATTTTCCTTTTCTTTCTTTTCTTTTCTTTTTATTCCTATAATTGGTATTAGAAATTTATTTGGGTGATTATTTTCTTCTATATTTTATTTGTGGATTATTGTGAAATTGTTTGACAATTAAATATTACTTTCTAAAGGGTTGCTTGCATATTCAATTTAATATTTTCCATAGCATATTTACCATACATGCTAAGTATTTGTGAAAAAGCCCGTATGGCATCATGCATTACTTTTATGTCATTCTACTACTCTAATGCCTATTTTTCACAAAACTCCTTTTATATTTTATTGTTTAAATATAATTGTCAATACAAACAGGTTGTTAGTTTGAAAGAGTTGATAATCTAACTTAGACATTTAATGCTTGATCTATGCTACTCATGCCTTTGCCAGCATGCCAATAAACATCTTGCATTTAATTGTCATCACCTGCACTTGTTATATTTCCAGTGATGAACTTCTCACATGTAGTCATGACTATGTGTTAACGACATCCTTCTTTACCGTGCATTGATTATCACGCATCCTGTCATCTTTCTTGCTCTAACCCTTGAAGTTTTAAAAGTACTTACCTTTTTCCTTTCAGGATGGCCACCAAAAAGGGTAAAGAGAAAGCTACTCCCAAACCACCAACAAGGAAAGGAACAAAAAGGGCACTAATGGCAGAGCCATCTTCAACAGCGGTGAAACCCTCAACAAAACTAATCAAGAGGATCATCAAGGTCAATGAAAAAGAGAAAGCCTTTCCAGCAAAGGATACTGCGCGGTTCACTAACCGCTACTGTGAGCAGATGTTCCCCATCCTGGCTGAGAGGAATTATAACAATGAGTACCTTCTTATCCTCCCGACCAATATTGCTGAATTTGTTGAGCCCCGAATTGAACGAAGACAATGGAGATTTCTACGGAGACAGCCACAGCAGGTTAATCTATCATGAGTAGTTGAATTCTACTCCAATTTTCACATGCCAACCCTATAGTTTGTCTATGTCTGTCAGAAGCAAGTCCCCATAACTGAAGAAGCCATTCAGCGAGCTTTAAATCTTTCTCCTGCTCCAGAAGGATTAGACGCATTCCAAGAAGCCTCACTCAAGCGCCAGACATACCAATTTGACTGAGACGCCATTCTCAGAGTTATCACACAACCTGGCAGCATATGGATCTACGGATACCATCGGTCCCGACCTAAGGGCATATTGGCTTCAGCACTCACCTTGGAGGCTCGAGTATGGGCACAGATCATGTCCCATTACGTCTTTTCGAGCACTCATGAGTCCTCCTTCACTGCAGATATGGCTGTTTTACTCTAGTGTATCCTTACAGACCAGCCTCTAAACTTATCGAGACACATCCGAAATGCTATGGGACACGTACAAATTGCGGACAACTTACCTTTTCCTGCCTTGGTTTCAGATCTAGTCTCAGCAGTCGAAGTCTCCTATAGAGCTGGGGACACCAAAGCCATGATTCCACGGGATGATCAGTACGTCCCTAACGAAAAATATATCAGACCTCCAGCAGCCACTATCAACCGGAGCACAAAACCGACAGAAGATATCTCTTCTCCTACCACATCACAAGTACCTTCAATAAATTAGCTACTCCTACAGATAATTCAAAAGTTAGACCAGCTTGAGCAGAAAGGAAAGCAAAGGGAGTGTCGTAACAAGCGCCGATTTACATACCTCGAGGAGCTGATTATTGGTAACCACCCACCTGAAGAAAATCCAGACACTTCGGACTCCACTTCATTTACCAGCACAGGGAGCCATGACGGTCCCGATGGTGGAGATGCTGCTACCAGCCCCCCTTTGTTCCTGACAGATGGCACCAAGGACGATGCAAAGCTTTAAGTGTAGGGAGGTCGGTCAGTACCTGACTTTCGGAGGTAATTTCTCTTTTCTTAACACCAATAAACTAGGATATTTAGTTTTTTCTTTTGTTAGGATAGGATAAATTGCATAGTAATAGCTTAATTCCATGCATGTTCTATTTGGTTGAAAAATTAATAAGTTTCTTTTTAAGATCCTATTTTTGAAAATTTTTACTAACTTAAATCAAAATTTTTGTGTTAAAATTGTTAGAAGTTGTATTTGGAACATAGTTTAAAAAGCTAAGAACACACAACCCGATAGACTTGAGCCTAATGACATGGTTACATTATTTAACCATAAATATTATTCTTGTGTGTTTACTTCTCTATGATTGTAATCTTTATTTTGTTCCATCCTATATGTCCAATGTTTAATGTGTTATATGCATGCGTATGATTGAGGCCATTAATTATTTTAGCTCACTTATCCCAAAATAGCATACCCTTCCATTTATCTTTGTTAGCCACTTTGAGCCTTTTAAATCCCATTTATTCTATATTTTACCACATTACTAGCCTTAAGCGGAAAAACAATTAAATATCCCAATTGAATCTTTGGTTAGCTTAAGATAGAAATTATGTGTCAATTAAGTGTGGGAAAATTGTGGGAACATGGGTTAATAAGGGAATGTGTCATAATAAAATAATAGAAATTTGGGTACTTATTCATGTAAAACTAGAAAAATTGAAAATCCATGTGCATTGATAATGTTATGTTTATTTTTATGCTAAAAAAAAATCCAAAAGTACTCAAGTAATTAAGTAATTAAATAAGGGAACAAAATTACCCGAATGCTAAGTTAAGTTAATGAAAAGATCAATGCATATGTGATAAAAATTAAAAGAAAAGTTGATGCATGAGTATGTAATGCAAAAGTGAGAATTTTGGGTAGCTAGGCATGAATTTAAAGTATATAGAATGTGTATATAGGTAAGAGCTTAGGTTAATCAAGGATTTAATTTATAGCTCACTTAGCCATATATATACCCTCACCTTTACCTTAGCCCCATTACAACCTTGAAAAGACCTCATGATGTTTGCATTGGTGCATTAAATGCTTGTTGATTGGTTAGGTGAAGAACAAGATTTAGAAAGCATGATTAGAGAAGAGTAGAGTGATTACCCTATACACTAGCGAGACTAGAGTGCATATACACCACCAATGAGGGTTCAATGCTTAATTCTATGTTCCCTGCTTTCATGAGCTGTCTTCTTACAAGTTTACTTGTATTTACTGTATAGTTTGAATTAGTGAAGTTTGAGTTATTTTTGTCTTGAAGAACTTATTTATTTTAACCAAGTAAACAGAATCATATAGTTGCATTCATATACATAGGTTGCATTGCATTGCATGAGTCTTACTTTTCCCTACTCATTTATTTTACTCTCCTTAAGCTAAGCATGAGAACATGCTAATATTTAAGTGTGGGGAGGTTGATAAATCGCTATTTTATGGTTTATCTTGTGTTTAATTGAGTGGTTTCATCAAG
>NC_029790.2:10421399-10433684 GCF_000816755.2 Arachis ipaensis | reverse complement strand
GCATGAGTATGTAATGCAAAAGTGAGAATTTTGGGTAGCTAGGCATGAATTTAAAGTATATAGAATGTGTATATAGGTAAGAGCTTAGGTTAATCAAGGATTTAATTTATAGCTCACTTAGCCATATATATACCCTCACCTTTACCTTAGCCCCATTACAACCTTGAAAAGACCTCATGATGTTTGCATTGGTGCATTAAATGCTTGTTGATTGGTTAGGTGAAGAACAAGATTTAGAAAGCATGATTAGAGAAGAGTAGAGTGATTACCCTATACACTAGCGAGACTAGAGTGCATATACACCACCAATGAGGGTTCAATGCTTAATTCTATGTTCCCTGCTTTCATGAGCTATCTTCTTACAAGTTTACTTGTCTTTACTGTATAGTTTGAATTAGTGGAGTTTGAGTTATTTTTGTCTTGAAGAACTTATTTATTTTAACCAAGTAGACAAAATCATATAGTTGCATTCATATACATAGGTTGCATTGCATTGCATGAGTCTTACTTTTCCCTACTCATTTATTTTACTCTCCTTAAGCTAAGCATGAGAACATGCTAATATTTAAGTGTGGGGAGGTTGATAAATCGCTATTTTATGGTTTATCTTGTGTTTAATTGAGTGGTTTCATCAAGCCTTTAATTACTTATTCATACTAATTGCATGATTTTATAATTCCTTCCTAATACTGTTTTATGGTTGAAAACTTGCTTCCTAGAGATCTTTAATTAGTATATTTTAATTCTCCTTTATACCATTCGATGCCATGATCCGTGTGTTAAGTGTTTCAGGCTTCATAGGGCAGGAATGGCTTAGAAAATGGAGAGGAAGCTTGCAAAAATGGAAGGAACACAAGAAACTAAGGAGATGACCAACGAACATTGACGCGCACGCATGGCTCACGCGAGCGCGCGGAATCGAGAAAATCGCAGCGACGCGAGCGCGTACCTGACGCGTACGCGTGGATTGGAGTCTGCACGAATGACGCGAACGCGTGAATGACGCGCTCGCGTGACAAGGAAAATCGCTGAATGACGCGAATGCGTGGATGACGCGTACGCGTGACCTGCGCGATCTGCAGAATTAACAGAAAACGCTGGGGGCGATTTCGGGCCGCATTTTGACCCAGTTTTCGGTCCAGAAACACAGAATAAAGCCAAGGAACATGCAGAGACTCAACACGCAACTTGACACAACTTCACATACTCTCATTAGGATAGTTTTAGGTTTTTAGATCTGAATTTAGAGATGATTACTTCCCCTCTAGGTTCTCTTTACATTTATAGTTTATTGCTTTTGCTCTTGGATATTGAAGAAGTCATTACCTCTGTTGAAGATACTATTCTAGTTTGTTTCTTTACTTACTCTTTTATTTATTTATAACATATTCTTAATTCTTGCTTAGAGTAGTAATTGGATTATTTTCATGAATTGTTAGTGCAAAGGATTACTTTTATTTTTAATTATTTTTGAATCCCTATTTTATTTAATTTATCATGTCTTCTTCTATTATTTTTATGAGCGTTATATTCATGTCAATGGATTAGACTCCATACTTGACATGGGAGGGTTGATTAAAAAGAGACACTTGAGTTGGAAGGCTTAAGTGCTGTTTAACTGGAAACTGTTGGCTAGTTCTGTATTTACTAACGCTAGACCTTCCCAAGGGAGAGGACTAGGATTTGCGAATAAGAGTTAGCTCAATCACTTGACTTTCCTTTATTTAGTAAGAGTTAACTAAGTGAAAACAACAACCTTTTTAATACTACACTTAAGAGATCCCAACAAGGATAGAACTTTCAATTAATCATTCTCCCAGTCAAGGCTTTTTATTAGAATATTAATAATCATTCTTAGTTTTATTGCTTTAAATTATAATTATTTAATTGCTCATTATCCAAATTCAAACTCTCACGAACATTCCTGATTAATAAGTTAGCACCCTTTCCTGCAACTCGTTGGGAGACGACCTGGGACTCATACTCCCAGTCTTATTATTTCTAAATTTTGTGACAACTTTTCTAAATTGACAAGGCAGATCTTAGCTGGTTAAGAACTATACTCTCAACGCATTCTCTATATTGATTTCTTAATTAGCCAACTTCTGCCCTCACGCCAAGCTCCGTGTGAAATACAAGTCCTTCTACGCAATTTCGGCATGACTCAGCAGCCGGAGCGCTGACCTAGCAGTACCACCTCTATGTAGGCCGCCCGAACGACGTCGTTTTGCTTGTAGGGGGTGAATGAATCAGAACGGTGTCGTATTGTCATGTTGGGGTATTGAAAAGTTTCTTGGGGAAGGGTTGATCATTCGTTAGTCTTTCTTCTACTTCTCTTCAAACGTTTCTTCTCTTCTTTGTCCAGAGAATGCAGTCACAGTAGGGCACGTTCTCGTTAGCGATTTTCTGAGTTCATTGGCAGGAGAAGGAAGGACGCCAACCGTATGAAGTTGGTGAACCAGAGGGTACCATCATCGTGAGCATCAACAAGGTTAGCAATGCAGTGACGAGTTGAAATTAAATTTTTTTTTTTGGGTTTTCATTGAAGGCTCTTTACTTGAGTTGTTGATTGAGGTGATTTCATCTTCGTTTGGTGTTTTGTTGAGATTTCTATGTTGTTAGGTTTTTTGTGGTTACTATGTTTGCATGGGGTTTGGATTGATCTTTTTTTTTTATGTATCAAACAGGAAATCTTTTCTCTAATGATACAGTTGTTTAGTTATGGTCAAAAGTTAGTGCTGCATGTGTTTAATTTGTTTATTTATATATCTTGAAGATTGATGAAGTTCTGGACATTATGTTTCATCATGGAGAAACTTTCGAAAAGGGTGTTGATGGAAAGATGGGGTACTATCCTGATAATAGAAACTGCCTCGGTGATGTTAAGGTGGATAGGTTGGATGTATTTTATCTGATAAACTATTATAAGGAGCTAGGTTATGACAGAATGAAAGAATTTTGGTGGCTTGTACCTGGAAAGAGCATAGGAGAGGGTTTAAGAAAGTTAAACACTGATGCAGACTTAAGAGAGATGTGTCGGATGGGTTCACGAAACCAGGGTCTTGTTGATATCTTCATTGAACATGAGGTTTCATCACCTGAACTTCTGCAAGGAAGGAGGTTATGGCATACGTTGATGATCAAGTAAGGGACATTGGAGAGCAAGCAAAGGAAAATACCATAGCTGTCCCACACAATGGTGCCAACCCAAATGCCAGAAAGTCTCCTACTGTTAATGTTAGTCGACCTAGGTAGCAGGGGGTTAAAGCCTCAGTTAAGGTGCCCACTGAACAAAAACTAAAAAAGAAGACTAAGCACCCCGAAACCAACTCAAACCAAAGTGAACAGGAGGTATTGCCTGAGGTCTGCTACTGGGGTAGGTTGCACAAAAGAAAAGTGAGAAAGTATCCCAACTTCAGACATTGTGATGCAAATACCTTCTTCAAGACAAAGTATGATTTGTCATTGAATAGGAATTCAATTTCAAGGGCACTATCTAATGCTAGAAATCTTGTATATAGTGATGAAAAGGCAAGGGACTATGGAGAGACACTTTTGAAAACCAACCTGAGTTTGACTGTTCAGATTTGCACCATTCCGCAGCCAAACGGTGAGGGGATTCTTGAGAAGATGTATGTGTGTTTAAGTGGCTGCAAGAATGGATTCAGGGCTGGCTGTCGTCCGCTCATTGGACTTGATGGTGCTTTCCTGAAGACTGGATTTGGAAGCCAGATTCTTTCAGCTATTGCACAGGATGCTAACCATCACATATACGTCATTGCATGGGCAATTGTGGAAGTTGAAAACACCACGAACTGGAAATGGTTCCTTGAACTATTGCACGAAGACTTGGGAGATTACAAGACACATGGTTGGTATTTTATTTCTGATATGCAAAAGGTATGTGACTGTTTATGCCTTTGATTTCTATTCTTATTACATTGGATGCACTGTATTATGTAACCTGCTACTGATACGTGACAAGGACTTGTTTAGTTGCACGATAACATAAGTTAGGGACTATTATGGTGCTGAAAACACAATGTGAGGGGCTATTATGGGGAGGAAATTAAAACACAATGCGGGGGTTATTATGGGTCACAATACTAGTGTATTCTAATGCAACTCACATTGCAAGTGCCTCTGCAACTGCAACAGCGTCTGCTACTGTTACTGCTGCTACAACTGATCCTGCCCCTCTTGTGGAAGTGGATGTCCAACAGGCTGAGATTGATCTATCTCAGCCCTCATACTCTGAAGCAGAATATTTCCAAAAGGTATTGTACTATAATGTTTCATGTTACTTATTGTAGGACTGTTTATTGTTACTTATTGTACCATAATGTTTCATGTTACTTATTTTCTAGGACTATTTATTGTTACTTATTGTTTGTACTACAGGAGCATCCACTTAAGAGGAAGACACCAACAAGACCTGCAAAATTGCCACTTAGAAGAAGGTCACCTCCTCCAACAGGCTCTGCATCATTGAATCTAATGTAGGGAGCTAGTGATGCAACTGCAACATGGTTGGCCAACTTCCTCAAGCATGTGCCCACCCCAGGATTCAAACTGCCAAGAAAGAAGTGATTATGTCCATAGCTTTAGGTTGTCACTCTGAAAGTCTATGTTTTTTTGTGAAACAATTATGACAATCTTTTCTTTGTTTTTATTTTGCTCATGGTGATTCATAGACACCTCTGTAACTTTTTAATGCTAATTAGGTTGCTGGAAAATAGCTGAAACAATGCTCGGTATCTTTTTTATTGTTATTGTCATCACTGCATTATTGCAGAACCTTATATGAACTAATGTTATTATCAATCAGTTATGAATGATGCTTTATGTTAGCTTTCATTATTGTTGCTTATCTATGAGATAATTGGGTGTTCAATTACGTTTACAATAACAAAAGCATAGAAACAACCTACCAAAGAGCACAATCATTCAATGCATCAAAACCAATCTTATATTAATTACAATGTTTATAAAATGGATTACATTAACATCATGGTTCTGTGTGCAGTTCTGAGTCTAATCAAACATTCAACAGCAACACTAACACAAACACAAATAATACGAAAACCTCTAAACCAAGTACTTGGACCATCACTTTTATATTTTTTACATCTGCTTTCAGTTTACCCACATTCCAAGCAATGTTCATCTTCATCTCACCATGCTCATCTTCTTCATCAGATTTCACCAGCACCTCATCTTGTACAGAATCTGCCCAGACAAATAATCCACACCTATTCTTTCTACTAGTCTGCAAATATACATCAACCTTAGCAAACAACCACCTCAAATAACCAACGCTTGAAATTTTAGATAGTTAGTGGACTCATTATAATTTGGACACCGAAGAACGGCTTATTAGGATGCATCTCCGTCCCTGACCACCGAAGGACAGGCTTACACCCACAACCGCACCACTCTGGAACTGGTGAATGCCGGCTATGCACATTGTTTCTTTTCCTATTTCTGGTGGCAGAGGAGCGATTCGACCTTCCTGAAACGTGACTGTCACTCATGGTGGAAGAGAAGGAAGAAGAAGAATCAGAGCAAGAATAAGTAGAAACAGAAGCGCTATAGCAGGATAGCGAAGAGATTTATAAAGGAAGAAGGAAGAACTACGTTAGGGTTTATGATTGGTGCCAAGGACTAAATTGGGGAATTTTGAACGTATTCCACATCAGCTGGCCATTTTGGACGTCTTACGTGGAGGTGGCACCGCCAGGTCAGTGCTCCGACTGCTGAGTCATGCCGGAATTGGGTAAAAGGACATGTATTTTGCACGGAACTCAAACTTGAGGGTACATTTAGAACAATTGGAAACTAAGGGGCAACATTGGTGCACGGGCCCAATCTAGAAGACCATTTTGGGAATTTACTCAGAATATGTACATCACATAAATTTTAGTGTACAATACAAAAATCTTAATGTATAACACATAATTTTTTTGTGTATAGTACAGAAATTTTTGGAAGACTATATATCTAAAATATTGACTCACCTAACTAACAAAATATATTCGTAGCAAAAATTTATATGCTATATACAAAAATTTTTTTCATAAAACTTGTGCCAATTTAATTAAAGAATAAATGACCATTTCTACCCATGAGAGATGAAAACGCTGACATTCGTACCCATGATAGCCGGAAACTAGACTTGTACCCATGAGAGATGCTGTCTGTGTGACAAAAGTGACCCGCCTTGGATCTGAGCTTGGTTCGTTGCTTTCCGAACCTACGTGGCACATCCACCCCCCAAAGCCTATCTGACGTGGAATTGAATGTTGAATATCAAAAGGGATAGGAAAAAGAAACGTCAGTTCCCGCGAGAAGTAGTGGAGCCCTAACAGAGGTTCATCGTGACTGTTGGTTCATTCGAAGCTGGAGAAGACGAGCAGAGTACGCCGAATCGAGTAGCAAGGAGGGGCTTTTACCATTCCTTTGGTATTCGACACGAGGTGGTCAATTCCTTTGAAGAATTACACAGGTATGTCGTTTCCCACCAATGAATAATTTGATATGTCGTTGCAAGTGGTTAGGCAGACGTTACTGGCTAATGAAACCGTATGAGTTACTGTATTTCCTTCAGAATTGGTAGATAGTAGTTTTAGGGTTTGTGTTAGCATCAGTTACAGAGAATGTGTGTTTATTGGTTTGTTAAATTTTACTTACAGGGATGGCCACCATCCACATAACACTATCAATTCATCATAGAGGAAGGTTTGAGAGAGAGCCAGTTGGTAAGGTTAGCTACATTGGTGGAGAAGTGACGGAGATAGAGAGGATAAACGTTGATACCCTCAATGGTTTTTTCATCTCTGACTTGCTGAAGGACATTGGTTATACGTCCATTTCTGAGTTTTACTGGCTAGAACCTGGGAAGGAGCTTCATGATGGGTTGAGGCTGCTAAGGGCTGATATGGATGTAGTTAGGATGTATGAGGCAGCCATGAAGAATGGAAATAGAATTAATTTGTATACGGAGCATCCTGTGGATCAGCCTGTTGTAGTGGAGGTTAAGGAATTGACTCCATCAAAGGGGAGAAGAAAGGTCTGTGCTAAAAGGGTACCAACTCCAAAGAAGACTCCTAGAAGAAGATTAGCAGTAGTGGAAGATGATGACGATGCTGAGATAGTTGGTAGTGTCCAACTTGAAAAGCAGGCCCAAGAAAGTGCTGGCCCAGAGCCCATGTTACAGGCCCATTAAGAGAACAGCCCAGCTCCTGTAGCAACACAGGAACCAAATAACATTTTCCAACCTCCTCCAACACCTGTCCAGCCGGATGAACCACCATCAACTCATTCCCAACCTTCACAGCCACCTCTTGAGGTAGAGCAGCAACCATCTGAAACTCATGGGACAGACCCAGTCCCTCCCCATGATGCCAATGTATCTGAAGCTTCACAGCAACCTTGGCAGTCTGATGATACAGACCAATTCATTCCCTCTCAGGCCAATGTATCTGACCATATTGCACCAGAGCAGGTCACCCAGTACATCCCACATCCTTACAGAAATCTACTTTCACAAGAAATCCCTGAGTCAGCCCCACCTTCTGACTCCAACAGGACTCCCCAGAATAATGAAACCAATGCTTCAGATGAGGCTGAGGGTCAGAGAAAAAAGAACAGGAGAAGATCAACAAAGAGGCCCCCTCCTACAGGACAGACATTCATCCCTAATCCTGATCCAGACAAGCCTCCAACCTTCTATGTCCCAGTTGATCAGGAAGATTTTTCTGATGACAACGCTGGGTATCATTGCTATGAGTCAGAGGACTTGCGTAGCATACCTAGTGATGAAGATTCTGATGACACCACAGCCTTTCCTCAGAGCAATGCTGATGCCCCTGTTAGCCAGGTGAGGTTGGAAGGTGGAATGGAATTTGAGACTCTAAATCAGTTTAGGAAAGCAGTCCGGAAATTTAATATAAACATCGGAAGAAGCATTTTCTTTGCACGCTGTGACTCTACAAGGTCGAAGGCCATATGCTATGATGAAGATTTTCCTTGGCAGATATACTGTGCCAATAGAACATTTCCAGCCAGTTATCAGGTCAAGACCTTTGTCAACGAACACACTTGCAGTAGGGACAATCACTGCAAGTCAGCAGATGGTAAATGGGTGATTGATGAGCTAGAAGAAAGAATAAGACTTCAGCCAAACTTGAGTGTGAGAGAGGCTGACCAGTTCTTCAGAGTTGAGTATGATATACTTATCAATGAGAGAAAGATTTATAGATCTTTGAAGAAGGCGAAGGAGAGGATTGAGGGATCTGAGGCAGCACAGTATGCAATTCTTCGAGACTATGCTAATGAAATTCTAAAGACTAACCCTGGGTCTACAGTTAGGATTCACACAAATCCCATGCCTTATTCAAATCCCATTTTTCTTAGAATCTATGTATGTTTTGAGGCTTGCAAGAAGGGTTTTGTAGGTGGTTGTAGACCATTCATAGGGTTGGATGGCACATTTCTTAGAGGGTATTATGGGGGTCAGTTATTAACAGCTATAGGGCAGGATGCAAATAACCACATCTACCCCATTGCATATGCAATTGTTGAATCAGAAAACAAGGACAGCTGGAAGTGGTTTTTAGATATCCTTCAAGATGATGTGGGAGACTTTTAGGCGAACGGGTTTAACTTCATGCCGGACATGCAGAAGGTATGTATGTTTTAATTGTGCACATGTGTTTTAATTCTGCTATGTATATTTTTTTATGCTTCATTAGAGAACTAGGTTTAGATGCTTAGTGTGGAGGACTGATTAGTGTGGTTTAGGGTGTGGAACTATGTATATTTTTTTCTGAATGTTGTTTATGGTCATTGAAGACTGAAAATTGTTCAACTGTAGAAGGATTGTTACTGAAATATTGTTATTGTGTGAGAATTGTTGTTGCCATTATTAGGGTGATAGTTGAATTCTGGTCATGTTCATGGTTATCTGCAGGGGTTAATTCCTGCAGTCCAAGAAATGTATCCAAACGCCAACCACAGGTTCTGTGCCATGCATATATGGCAAAACTTTCGCAAGAAATGGGGTGACTTGCAGCTGAAGAAGTGTATGTGGTCATGTGCTAAGGCCTCTACGACACAAGATTTCAATGCTGCAATGGATAAGCTGAAGAAGATCAACATAGGGGCTTGGGAATACTTGGACAAGATTAGTCCAAAACAGTGGAGTAGAGCACACTTTAGCGAGTATCCTAAGATGGACAACTACACCAATAATAACTGCGAGGTGTTTAATGCCAAGGTTAAAAAGATGCGGGGGAAGCCTATCATAACCATGTTGGAAGAAGTGAGGTGCTACGTCATGCGAATCATGGCAAGAAACAAAAAGGCATTGATTGGGTACAGTGGGAGGTTAGCCCCAACCCAACAAAGCAGATTAGAAAGAGAGAAGAGAGAGAGCAACAAATGGAGACCCCTTCCAACCGGAGATGACGCGGGAAATGTGTATGAAGTCCAATGTCTACCCATGAAGGTCAGTGTGGACTTGGGCAAAGGTACATGTAGTTGTAGACTGTGGCAGTTGACTGGGCTACCTTGTAGACATGCATGTGCTGCTTTAGCTTACCAGAATAGAAGACCTGAAGAGTATGCACATAACTGGCTAACTATGGGTGCTTATAATGCTGCATATCAGACTTCAATGCGCCCAGTTCCAAGCCAAGAGTTCTTGGAGCATGTTGACACCCTACCAATTCTGCCCCCCAGGTACAGAAAGCCAATTGGAAGACCTTCAATGAAAAGAGACAAAAGAAATGATGCCCCTAAGGACAAGAGTGATCCTCATAGAACTAAGAGGAGGATTGGCACCATCGTATGCAAATACTGCCTGCAGGTGTGTGCAGTGTACTATAATTCGTTGTTTAAGTTCATGTGTCCCAATTTAAGTAGTTCCTGTACCACTTTAGGTTCATTTGCACCTATTAACTAGTTCCTGTTTTACGTAGGCTGGTCATAACAAGCGAAGCTGTAAGAAGAGAAAGGAAGCAATGGGTGAAGGGAGTGCTGCCCCACAAGTCCCTGCAAGTGATGAGGATGAAGACATGTTGGCTAAGATGTACTATGAGGAGACATTAGAGGCTGCCGAGGCTGAAGCAGCAGCAACTGAGGTGGGAAACGGTTCCACAGCAGCCCAGACTTCACAGGTTAGTTAGTTACTTGATTCAGTTTGTTAATTACATTTGTTTAACGATTCATGCTGGTAAACTGGTTGTTCTTTCGAATCCAGCCTCCACCCCCGATGCCACATCCAGCAGCAACACAACCCCATGATACAACAACAACTGGAGCAGCCAAGAAACAACATAAAAGGAGAAGTGTCAAGCGACCACCCCCCTCTGCACATACCCCATAAGCTTCTGCACCATCTCCGATGAATCCAACCACAACCCCTTCCACACACAACTCTCAAACAACCCCAGGAAATCCACTGCAGGGAGCTAGTGCAGGGACAACCACAAGGTTCGGGCAGTTCATTCCTACAATGGATGCTAGAGGCAGGGGTGAAGGAAGAGGTCGAGGCAGGAGAGGTGCATCAAGCGGAGCAAAAATTGGAATCTCCAGCGGGAGCAGTAACTCAACACCAATGTCATAGACTGTGTTGCTTATGTTTTGTTGCTATTCTGATGTAACTGCCATTACTGATGTACTAATTTTGGGGCAATGGTTGGTTTATTACACTATGTTGGAGTAGGCAGCATTCCTGTTTTGGTTGTTCTGCCTGTGACATGCTACTTTTGCTGTATTTAACTATGTTTTTTGGTTTATATCATGGTTAGTCCACTTTTTGAGTTAGCTTTCCTGGTTTTATACTTCATCCCCACAACCATCAGGTCTCTACGTCACATATTGAGCTTAACTCTGATTCCTTAAATAGAAAATATAATTGCATGTGCATATATATACAACTGAGTACCAATAAAAGTTCTCATATAGAAGTAACACAGCAGCAACAGAATCAAAGTGTCTATATCAAAAACAGGAGATACATTCATACTCTCATGATTTACAAAGACCCTAATTCCATAAAATTTTACATTTTCAGAAAGAAATACAGCAGAAACATCAAACAAAATGAAACAGCCAGCGCTAACCATAAAAGCAACAGTCTAATACCCCTAATTTCACCCCTAATTTCAACCCTAAGTTTGTCTATCCCTCTCGTCAGGGTTGCTGATGCTTCGTGATTTTCCCCAGGTTCAGTGATAACGAGCCCATCATCATGCCTTGGATAAGAACTCCCTGACTGTCTTCTGGCCAAACACCTTGCTATGCCCTCCCATCCTTCTTCGATTTCATCAACCCATACAAAGTATTTGCAGTCTCTTGTCTGCCAAAACAACACAAATGCACCGATTCGTCAACTCAAATGCAAACAAAACTTTCTCACCTGAACTCCAACAGCGTCTGCCCTTACTGCCCATAGAGGACATCTGATGAACCATCGATTAGGGTTCGTAACGGTGCCAGACTCCATCAACGCAACCTCTCTTCCACAGAAGCATCTGCCGTCCAGCTTCTTCACCTTCTTCTTCTTTGAACTTGACGAAGAACTGCCACTGCCATCACTTGGAGCAGGGGTAACTCTGCGGAAAGACATTGAGAGAGGTACGAACCAAGCTTCGATTGAGATTCAACGTCACACTCATTGACATTCAACAACCTTCGACTCTCTGGATCCTGGTTTGTATTGGGGAGGGGGGAAGCTACCTAGGGTTTTGATTTCGTGAGTTCAGCCTATCCCTTTTGATATTCAACGTTCGATTCCACGTCAGATAGGTTTTGGGGGGGGGTGGATGTGCCACGTAGGTTCGGAAAGCAACGAACCAAGCTCAGATCCAAGGCGGGTCACTTTTGTCACACGGACAGCATCTCTCATGGGTACAAGTCTAGTTTCCGGCTATCATGGGTACGAATGTCAGCGTTTTCATCTCTCATGGATAGAAATGGTCATTTATTCTTTAATTAAAAAACACTTATACATATATTATCACTGAAATCAAAATATAAAATAAAATATGATTCTACTTGTTTATGATGTATATAGCCACAAAATAGGATTAAATTTTCTAGCACTTATTGCTTATAAGATGATAAGAATATAATAAAAATTGATGCTAATTAAAATGGTCGTCATTACAAATTATCTACTCCTCCACCAATTACCTGATAAAATGTGCTTCAAATCCATCCACCAATTAGCAACTTTAATTACAAGACCTTCGTTTTTTTATCTTTTTATTTTATAATTAA
>NC_029790.2:10418418-10421356 GCF_000816755.2 Arachis ipaensis | reverse complement strand
AACACAAAATAATTTATTTTATAAATTATTTTTAATATAAATATTTATTATTTAAATTCTTTTTTCAAAAAAAAAACTTAATTAAGTTTTATAAGTATTTATTACTACTTACTAGACATACACGATACAATTATTTATTAGTGTATGTGCAATTATAATCTAATTATGAAAATAATTAAGATATCAAGGTGTTTCAGCTGAAACATTACTAGAAGGTTCTTACCGTTTTTTTTTTGGTGTTGATAGTATGCAACTATGCATGTCTTATACGGGCTTAGAAGGAGTATGAAGTAGCCCAATGGGCCGTGAGTTTAATTAAGCCCTTAATTTCCGATTATATGCAACGCTAACGTTCTTGATCCCCTTTTTTGGTCAAATATATCTTTTACTTCTTGCAAATTTCTAGATTTTTCTAAGAAATTATAAAAATTAATATTCAAAGGAAAATTTTTATGTTTGTTGATCCATCTAATTTGGGCTTCTTGATTGGAGGATGTGAACCAATCCAAGACATAACACGCAAGTGAGGAACGTCATTACCCATAAAAACATAAAAATGGAAAGAGAGAACACATTTTCTTTCTACATTGCATATGTAAAGGAAGTTGTCAAAACTGTTGCTGAAAGTGCAGTGCTATGACTGCTATCTATCTATGATGTTAAAAAATCTCTAATCTCTTACTCTGACCAAAAAGAAAAAGAGGGAGTTATCAACATATTGATAAATTCCTGTTTTTTATTTTTTTTTTCTCTCATGCTAAGTACTCATAAGTCATAAGTCATAACTCACCTTTCAACTCTTTTTTTTTTTAATTTACAAAAAAAAGGTTTGGAGAGCCAATAATTCAACCAACTAATTTTAATTTCAGCTAACAATTAAAAAAAAAGAAACACGCGGAATTAAAAACAATAAGAACGTCAAAAACTTAAGTAATAAAACTAAATCTTAATTAGTTAATATTAATCAATTTTTTTCATTGTAAAATTATTTTTTTAATTCTTATGTTTTGGAAGATTTAGAATTTAGTATTTATAATTTAGATTTTAAAATTTAAAATTTAAAATTTAAGATTTAGGATATACGGAGACGTAGCAAGTGGCCAACTGATGGTGGCAGTTGGCGGTGGTGGTAGGTGGCTGGTGATGAAGAGTGACGTAGTGGTATCGGAAGAAAGGGAAAAAAAATAAGAAAGAGATAAAATAATAATTTTAAAAAAGAAAATGGTAAATAAATATTCTTGTTGGATGATGTTGGTTGATTCATTATTGGCTCCCAACAGGGTTAAAAAAATAAGTTTAATTTTGATGGATTGATGTGTAAAATATTTTATATTGTGTTGTATAATTATATCTGATTTTTCATGATTATTCATGGTCAATATAAAAAGTAATTATTTTTATTAATGTGATGTTATATCATTAAATATACATATAAAATTATTTTATATTAACAATGCATCAAAATTAAATTATGTTTCTTAAAATTTTACAATAGGACATAAATTAAAAGTCTTAATCCTATTATGTTGTGATGTTATGTAACACAAATCGCGCACAAGAATTTCTTTTCTCCTCCATAATTAATTGTTCGTACAGAACTTTTCTTCTGCTGGGTTCAATTCAACGTAATAACATCGTGTTTGACGTATTGTTACGTAACTCCAAAATTGGCGTATTTGGAAAATGAAACATTGGCTCCTATTGATTATCTAAATTTTAAATTGCATTGATGTAAAGCAATAATTGTGTAGTGGTGTTCATTGTTGATTTTCAAAGTTCACCTGCCCGTTAACTCCAATTTGAAGTACTTGTCTGGCTTGGATCGAAGTACGGTTTATCTTTCACTCACTCAGAGAATTTTACCAAAAACATATCCATCATCATAATATATAATATTAATGTACTGTGCTTATTTTATGAAACTTGCATTTGATCTCGTAATAAACTTTTTTTTACGTAATTAGGGGAAAATTCTTGAGTATTTTCAGGTACAGTCAACACTAATCTCTAATCCAGTAAATTCATTTGAGAATAATACCCTAATCTAATAAATTCATTTTAGACGGTCTGATTTCTACTTCTCTAATTAAATTGTTTCATATTTGAGAATAATACCCTAATAGTCCACCTTTCAAAAAAATATTATGACCACTCGAATATCAAAAACAAAAAATTAAATTTTGTGCATATACTATTGCTCTTAATAATTAAACATGAAACATAACGTTTAACCAATTCAAATTACGTGTATATAAAAAAATTAGACACTCAAATAAAATATATATTATAATATAAAATATATAACATTTATTTATATATAAATATATAATAATTAATTTAAAAATTAATTTTTTTTTCATAAATATAACATTTTTTACTTGCCCTTCAACATTTGAATTGCCTTATACTCTCACCAGATAATGTTGATTGATTTCAATCATCCACGCGCGTATCTTCCTCTAAACTAATTAAATAATATTAAGCTTAATTAATAATGCTCAAGTCATTCATAAAATTCCTTTTTGATTTTTTTGGTTTTTACTGTTTATAATTGTCTTTTTTTCGACATTCTAAGTTAACTAGGTATTAGATGAATTATTTTTTGAATAATATTTGGCATCATAGTTTGAGAATAATACATTAATTTCATTATTTTGTTTTTCTTAATTATTACTAAATTTTTTTAATATTGGGGAATAATATAGAGGAAGCAAACATAAAGTGTTGAGTATGATATAATTAAAATGGGTGAAGGAAAGATCCAAAGCGATATTTATTGTATTTGATGTAGCCACCTGTGGCAAGGATGAGTCCAAGGCAACCATAATAAAGCACTTTATGAAACTAAGTATGTATGATACAGAATACAATGTAGGAAGTTTCTTTCTTCTTCTCCTGTTTGCAATGGGGTTACTTACTTATTTGAATTCGAGATAAT
>NC_029790.2:10408091-10413498 GCF_000816755.2 Arachis ipaensis | reverse complement strand
GGTATGCACGTATAGATGGGGAGAAAGGGAGCAGAAGATCGAGAAATGTCTGTGTGTGTTATTATTTTGTAATAGAGCTTAAGTTTATTCATTCATTGGGGTAACGTTTGTCCTCTTCTTCTTTCTTTGAAGGATGTAACATAAGACATAGTATGTATGAATCAAAGTATTTCACGAAATAATACCAACGGAACCTGAGTAGGAACGGTGTCCACCGATGTAGTTTATGTTATTTATAGCGAAACCTAGAAAGGAAGTGGGTAAAATTAATATAGTATGAGTTGTGAAATACAAACGAAGGAGATATAATAAGGGGTTATAATTTTTTTAAATCATTATTAATTCTTTTTGTTTTATTACTTTAATTACATAATAAGAGTTTGATACTACGGTTTATAATAAGTTTTTTATTAAGTAGATTATGGATCAATTGAATCTTACAGCTTTTTTTCTGTTAATATTTGTCATTTTTGGTTTTTTTAGTTTTTCCTTAAAATACTTACTGAACTCGTAATAATTAATTCGAATTATAATAAATTAATCAAATCTCCTTCTATGCGCGCACCTACTAACTTTAGTTAGTTGTAATAGACCACTCTCATATTCCGTTAAGTTTACAACTTCCCGTTCATTTTTTACAATATAAATACTTTTTTTTTAATTAAAAATTTAATTAATAATATATAAATATATATTTATTTACAATATATAAAATATAATATTATATATAAAATAAACTCACAGATTAAAAAAATATATGTGCATTAAACTTAACCAATTTGCAATACAAAGTACAAATTAATAATTCTCGTTATCATATACGTGTTTTAAATTAAAAAACAAAAACTATAAGCTCACCAGTATTATAAAAAAACTTTCCACCTGATAATCCCATAATAAGAGTTTATACTTTGTTAAATTAATCTCTTCATCTTTAGTCTGGCAGATTTTACTTAAATAATCTAATCCCATAATAAGAGTTTACTTAAATGACCTAATCTCTAATCACAACTGACATGGACTTTTATGAGTTCTTAAAAGGGGATTAATGCATTTTTTTTCAAATAATATTCCTCATTCCATTAAGGGTCCTTGTCTTATTGTACGGACCGTAATTCATCAACTTTGAGTTTTTCTTTCATTTTTCATTTGATGTGGTCTCTACCTCTGCCACTTAACTCTCACGCACATGTTCATGTCAATGCTTTCTCACACTCCTTTCATCTTAATTCTTGCTATGAAATCACTCATCCCAAAAGTTTAAGTTGATAGAAAGAGTTAACGTCAATAGTCATATCTCTTACACTCTCTCTCAAACAAGAGTCTCTTGATGAGTTTACTTGATTTTTGTGTAGATTTTTTTCTTTTTTTATTTGTCTTATGCTATTTATTTTATTTTTGGAGTTCACTAATCAGATATAGAACTCTGATATTATGTCATGAAATCATTCATCTCAAAAACTTAAGCTTTATTTATCTCTAGGGACATCTTATTTTCTAAAGTTTAATCCTTATGCATATCATCATTTTTAATATGATAAGAGTTAGTTAATTTCATCAAGAAGAGAAGCATGTAATGTATGTAACAGCAAGAAACTTGCATAGATGGGAAAGTGGGAAGGCTATTATTGCCATGAATAAATTATTCTTGTGTGATGAAAATGATTGGCAGCAAAAGTTTAGTTTTTAGTTTCATTTTCAGTAGGATCAAAGTCAGGTGTGTTAGTGATAAGATAAAAATATCACATAGAGACACAGTAAAAAAAACAGAAAGAAAGAAAGAAAAATTCTATGGGCAAAAATAACTAATATCTGTCCCAAAGAATGGAAAGAAAACTGAACTTGCCTTGCAGCAATAAACATTTGTGATGGCATAGATATGGAAATGAACCATTGTAATATATATATATATAATAATGCACTTACAGTGTATGAAAACAAAAGAGTAGAAAGAAGAAGCAGAGCAATCCTTATTCCTCAAATTTCTACCCACACCACCCCACAAGTTAAAAAAGAAAGAAAGAAAGAAAGAAAGAAAGACAAATTGGTTTTGGCTCACAAATATTACCAAGTTGAAGAAGAGGGTGAAAGATAAGAAAGAAATGTTCTTTCTTTTTTTGTTTTGTGACAGAACCTATGTACAAATCCAAAAATCTGTGGTTGCACACACACACCTGTACTAAGAAATTAAACACCAACCCAATGGAATCTTCTTTTTCTTTTTCTGTGTGTTTGTGTAAAATTAAGAAGAGGAGAGGAGGGTGATATGATTATATATGTCCAAAGGCTGCTGTTAGGTTCTGGATATCCTTGGAAAAGGTGGTGGTAGAAGAAGTTTGTGATGTATGGTGATGTTGATTCTTGGAATGAGGTAACATGATAGCCCCTAAAGTATCAGGAACCAAATGTGGTGGTGGTGTTGTTGTTACTGTGGTGGTTGAAGGAAGAGGCTTTATCTCATTGCATAAAGAAGCTTGGTTGTTGTTGTTGTTGTTGTTGTTGTTGTTCTGAACAGCTGCAAGCATCAACATTTGATTGTGAAGATACTCAGACCACTTTGCCTCTTCTGCTTCTTCCATGCTGCAATCTGTGATCAATCCCCATGAAGAAGAAGAAGAAGAAAGCATGTTGGTGTTCTTGAGAGATTCTGGCTTGTAGCAAAAGGAACCAGGTAGGAATGATGATGATGAGGTGAAATCTGAGTTGATATCAAAAGAAGGCCTTGATGTTTGTGTGAACCAATTGTTGTCGGTGACAGTGACATTGGAAGATGATGATGCATAACTCATGTTGTAGTTGCCCATAAAATCTGAGCAAGTGTTAGCCATGAACCTTGTTGTAGTGTCAAGGAAAATGTCCTTGTTAGTGGAAGAAGAACCTTCCATCTCTGATGTTGGAACAAATCCTTGTTGTTGTTGTTGTTGTTGTTGTTGTTGATGATCATAGGAAGAAGCTCCATCAGACTTATTGGAACTCTCTGATCTCAACAAGTTCAATTCATTATCATTGGACAATGCTTTCTCTTGTATCTGGCTCTTCTCCTCTGACAATTCAGATAATGGCTTGTGTGTAACAGGGTCTATGCCTCTTTGCCTCAGCTTCTTCTTCAAGCATGAATTCCACAGATTCTTGATTTCATTGTCTGTCCTCCCCGGAAGCTGCGCCGCAATCTGAGACCATCTGATACATGCATGGAAGATGGAACACAACAAATTAACAGAAAACAAACAAGGACTGAGGAGATAGATTGTTGTAAATTTAGTTACTATTAAATTATTACCTATTCCCTAACACAGCATGAAGTTCAATGATGAGATTTTCTTCCTCCTGAGAAAATGTACCTCTCTTTAAATCAGGCCTTAAGTAATTGATCCACCTAAGCCTGCAACTCTTACCACACCTCTGCAAACCTGTCACCAACAACAACATTAACAACAAACCTTAACAACATGTATCTATGTATCATACATATTATGAGTATGTACTACTAACCTGCTTGCTTAGGAACAGAGCTCCAACATCCATGACCGTACTTAGTGATATGCCTCAGAAGCTTTTCATCCTCTTCAGGAGACCATAGACCCTTCCGAAGCTTCTGCTTGTAACAGCAAGAGTGTCTTCCCATTATTATTCTTCCACTATGAATGAAGTGAAGGGAAAGAAAATGAAAGTGGCAGCTAAGAAAAGGAGTTGAAATAAATAATATAAGAGATTAAGAGGACCATGGACTATGGAGTATGGACCCATCAAAATAAGTCTTAGTCAATGACCCTCCTTATACTAATTTAATCATTTAATATCATAGTAAAATTGGAACGGGTTAAATTAAATTAAAATAGGGAAGGTTCATTTTGTGTGAGAATGGGGTTAATAAACAGTAGTACATTCATGTCTCTTATAAGGATGGTGGACCATCAATTTTCATTCATATTATAAAATCAAATAATCCATACTATATGCTTGTAACTGAAGCATCCAATATTCATTCATTCATTCAAATCAAAATTATAAAACGTAACAATTCTAATTATATGTTACTAGCCAGAATAGCAGACACAAGAATTTCTGGCCATTCTTGATGTCTGTGAAAAGCGGAATTGGAATACTCCGCTTTGGTTAGTGCTTAGTGCTGAAACTCGTGTCCTGAGAGAAATAATAAAAGAGGAAGAAGAAAAATAAAGTGGGATTCTATGTATTCTTTACTCTTCGACCTTTATGTGCAAAATTCATCCATGTCATTATTTCTTTGAAAAGTTCCATCATTACGTGGAAACAAACAACCATATATTTCTTCTCCTTTTTTTTTTCTTTTAATCCAAAAACAAAAGTACATAAATAAATAATGCACAATATAATAATTTTCATTATTTTCTTGGACAATTAATGTAGTACCTTTTTACTTCTTAGGTTGTTATTTGTCTTTTCAAATAATAGAATCTAAATATAATTTAAATTCGACAAAAATAACAATAGATAAAAAAAAATGACAAACAAAATATATTTTGAATTCGCACCTCAACCCTAAGGTGATATTGATTGAGCTAGCTTGGGTCAGCAATGCAAGTCTTTTATTGTCTAAATGCGGTTAAATGATTATTAAAGCTATGTTACTATATGAAGTAATAATAATTAATGCTGCTAAATTATTCAAAATAATATGTGACCAAATTGGTTAAGTTGACACACACACATAGTAGCCGATAGATGCAAGGTTTGGAAAATTTTCTGTTACTTATCATGCCCTAACCGTTTTTGAAATATCATTATAGATAGGGTTAATCTAGCTAGCTATAGTACTATCATTTTTATCAATAATAATTAAACTACCACGTTATTAAGGAAAGCTTTAATTGTGGACAACTAACAATTTGGGCGCATTAGTTGATTCATCACTTAATAATAATAATTTGTCAATCAGTTTATTAATGTCATTAACTTCACAACCATCCCACCGGCATGTATGGTCATGACACATGTGCAACATTTCTTTGAACATATCACTAAATTTCCTTCCTTGTACTTCTTTGATTAATTAGCGTTAAATCTATTCAAATTTCAAACGGTTAAATGCTTGTAATAAGTATAGTGCTACTCTTTTTTTTTTCTCTCCCTCTGATTTTGTTTTCCGTTGTTACAATATATTATTACACTTATTTTATTTTAACGATAAAAAGCAAGATGATGAAGAAAAATAATGAATTAATCTTATAATATATAGACTTATACAAGTGAACACAGTTAAATAGGTAAATATATGAATAAAATTTATTAACCGAAAGATGTAAATTAATTTTTCTGAGACGCTACTCTTGTTAGATTCTGAGAAAACTTATAACAGTAATTTAAAAAAAATATATATATTTGTAAAAATTTATATAAGTATGTATGTAAATATTAGAAATATAAT
>NC_029790.2:10406831-10407441 GCF_000816755.2 Arachis ipaensis | reverse complement strand
AGATATTATTTTATTTTAACTGAAAAATATTTTTGACAAAAGAATGAAACATAATCGCGGAAGCATCCATATCTTATCTTATGGATTGTTGTATTTGTCGGTTAAAAGTTGTTAATAGGACAGGTATTAATGTATTATTATATTTTGTGATCAAACTACGACGGTGCATATAAAAGCCCATTGACCAAACGTTTTACTCATTAATAATCATCTTGTAACACAGATAATTAATAAAAGTTTTGCTTACTCAACTATGAATTTGCGATGACAATGCTACTTATTACTGATTTGGCTGAATTATATATATATCATTATCAATGTTTATTTGCTATATTAGAGAATTGAAAAAAAAAATTATATGATCTATCTACGCGGAATGCGCCATGTGACAACGAATTAAACCGAGAAATAAAATGTTCTGTTTTGATTAGCTTCTTAATTTTAAATAATCAAAAGCCAAAAAGGAAAAACGGAAAAAAGAAGAAAAGAAAAAGAAAGGGAACGAACAAATTAAAGCATTATACTTTAGCTTACTCATGTATGTCATCGTGTATATATGTATTTAATTATACTATATGTACACTAGACTTAATAATTAAAATCAGTTATT
>NC_029790.2:10398587-10406590 GCF_000816755.2 Arachis ipaensis | reverse complement strand
ACTGCATCACATTAGTTATTATTATATATTTATCAAATAAAAAATTTATAAATATGTTAATATACTTATTAATACAACAATCTTTTATAAAGCTAAAGCACAATTGGAGGTAACGAACGCTGTGATGCAATGCAACCCCCTCTCTCTTATGTGCACTTTTCTTCTTGCTTTTTCTTTTAGCTTCTTGTAAGACCTTCCCATAATCCATAAAATACAAGGCTTAATTAATTATTAAGAAGTCACTATTAAATTTAAAAAATGAATAGAATAATGTGCAACTCAAAAGAATCAGAAAGGGGAACATTGTTGTTGACCTAGTGAAGCACACAACGCAAAACCCCATCAACATATCATATATTATTTCATGAAAAAATACTATGTTTATATTAAAATTAGTCACCAAAATCAACTAATATATATGTATAATTTAATTTGTTTTTAATATATATTTTATATTAATAATTATTTTTAAAAATTAATTTTATTGTTTCATAAAACAAAATAAAAAAAATTTTATATGGATAAAAATGATGTGACATGTATTATTATCCATAATAGGTTGCATTCTTCTACCCTTTATCGGTAGTCGATGACTATTCATTGTCCGTAAAAAAGCAAAAAAAAAGTATAAACTTAGAGAGTTCAATTTTAATTTTAAATTTTTTTAAAAACAAAAATCGAAGAGACTGATTTTAATTTTTTATTTTTTAGAAACAACAATCGAATTCGATTTTAACTTTAAAAATATTTAATTTTTAAACATAAAAATCAGTGTCAAATTTTATATTATATGTTTTTTTTTTGTAATAAATCCAATTCACCTATTTGAGAAATTCCACACTAGAGACATACACTTCTATATTACTGTAATATACTTTTTCTTCATTATAGTTATTCATGACATGCATCTCTTTCATTTTAAAATTAAAAAGTGGAAGAAAGGTTATGGGAAGCCATATGATTTTTTTTTTAAATAAAATCTGAATTATTGGCTATCATTAGCTGACGAACCTGCATGTGGATCGACGACGGCCATTTCCTCAATTATCACTTTCTATCTTGATTTTTTTTTTACCCGATATCTCCATCTTTGTTTTTCTTAAAGTTCTCTATATTTACGGCCCTTATCCTTCACCGTCACATCCATATTCATTCACTACAAACCAACTTAGATTCGCGGAATGGTCGGTTTACTCGTATGCTTAAGTAAGTGTTAAGAGTTCGAACTCCGTCTTATACATGCAGCAACTCATTGATCAGCAATAGACTTTTAAATAGAATTCAAATTCACGACAAATTAGTCTTTAACTTGTCGGATTGAGAAATACCATTTAGATAAACAAAAAAAAAATATTCATTTACTACACAAATATTTTATTGACTAAAATGTTTATATAGTAGCGACGTTCAAAAATTGTCACCACTTTAAACCAATTTTACCCTTATATTTAAGCGACAACAATTATTACTGGTATATATTATATTTTTCTAAGATGATTATTCCAATAAAAATATTTTTAAGTAAAGATGATATTATAAATTAATAGATAATATGAATTATCAAATATTTTAAAATATTATTTTTATATAAAAATAATTATATTTTTAGTGACTTATATTTTGTTGGTAAATATGTTCCCATTCATATAACTATTAACTTTTTTTAGTAGTCACTATTTTGGACTAATCTCATTTGTGACGGTAAACAATTATTACTAGTATAATACATCATATATAGTAATTAACAACAATAGAAAATTGTTGCAATATATTCGTATTTACAGTAACAACATAATTATTGTTGGTATAACTTATCTTTAATAATAATAACAAGTCATATGGTCATTATCAGGAAGTGTTCTTTTGTAGGATTTTATTGTGCTCTCTTAGGACTTCTGTGATGATTTGAATAGATCTTCTTATAACGGCTGTGACTGATTTAGTAGGATTTTTCTGACCTCAAATGTCAGAAGATCGTATTTCTAGCCAGTAACTTAATATGGACAGCAGACAGGAGGAGGATGATTGGGTGCAGTTGGAAGAGAAGGATGTATCAGAAGGCATTGATGCTTGTTCAAAGAGCCTCGTTCAAAGGCTCTTTACAGAAAAAAATTTTTTAGTGAAAACTTTGGACAATGCTTTCAATGCAATATGGGGAAGACCACAAGGATTTAGAGTTGCTGACCTCAGAAACAACCAATTCTAATTTTTTTTTCTTTTTTTTTTTACAATAAAGTGGAGGCAATTTGAATTGAAAAGGGTTCACCTTAATTTTTTAAAGGCTATATTCTTCATATGCAAAGATAGTCAGAGAATGATAATCCTGATGCAAATAAGGTTAGAATTTTTTCGATATGGGCACAACTATGGGGGCTCCCAGAGAAACTCAAAACTATAGAAGTGGGAAGGAAGATCTGCGACAAGCTGGGTAACATAATTGATATAGACTTCTTTGATGTATGAGGTAAGTAGTCAAGAATTATTAAAGAAAAGGTAGAGATTGATAGAGATAGCTAGGAGAATCAACGATAGCCTGAGGATCATGGGACCAGATAAAAGCTCTGTGAAAATTGGGTTGAGATATGAAAAAATCGGTAAGTTTTGTATGTATTGTGCTCTTCTGGGTCAAGAATCAAAAGATTACAATGCTTTGATATGGGATTCAAAAGAGGGACAATGAACCAATACCACATTGGTGATTGGGTCCGTGCGGATCAAGTTAGTAGACGAGTAGGGAGGAATGAGAGGAGCAGTTCTGATCCTAGTTCTGCAGGATTAAATGAATCTAAACCAAGAAGGACCGGCTTCTGAGTGGCTAATTAATGGTTTCTCTAGCCTCAGTGTGAAGGAGCAAACAAGGGGCGAGATAATTAAAACAGATGATGGTCAAATGGCTAATATTCAAGAAAGTAGTGCTGGTGGAAAGAGCCATCAGAAAGGCTCAAATGCAGAGGACTCGATCATGGTACTAGATAAAATTTCAATTTCAAATTTGCCTCATGCTTCGAAAACAGGGTTGAATAAAAGCATAAAGTTGAAATAGATAGCGCGAAGGGGTACAGTGAATCCATTCAATTAGTGGTGTCAAAAGAAGAACAAATGGGAAGGAAAATGAACATGGGTAGAAAAATTTTTGTCCGAAAAATAGCCAGATGCAACATGTAGAGGTGACGGGTGCCAGCCGCCAAATGGCACCACGGCACCATGAGAGTCTTACATGGAACTGTTAGAGATTGGGGAGACCCTTGACAGTCCATAATCTGAAAGGGAATAACCAATCCCACTTTTCCGAGGTTGGTTTCATTTGTAAATCCAAAAACCAACCTCATTTGGTGGAACGGAAGTTGAGACAATGTGGATTTTCAAACTAGTTTTTGGTGAATCCAATAGGTACGACAGGAGGGCTTGCTTTGGCTTGGAAGGATGTATATGAGGTAAGCATAATTAGACATTCAGAATTTTTCATAGCTGCAAATGTTAAGGACTTGGCATTGAATGAAAATTGGAGTTTGGTGGGGGGTTCATCTGAGCGCCAACGATCAAGTCATACACAACCAATTTACAGAGATCTCGGTTTTGATCTAGCAATTGGGGAAAAGACTAGTGATTTTAGGAGATTTCAATGCCAACACAAACCAATCAGAAAAGGTTGATGGTGGTGTTAAACCTCACCAGGTCTTCTCCGCCTTCACTGACTTTATTGGAGATAATTCTTTAGTCGATCTTAGAATGATGGGTAGGCCTTTCACTTGGAGTAATAGAAGGAAAAATGAGAACCTAATTATGGAAAGGCTAGATAAGTTCCTTGGCAGCGAAGAATGGACTCATCAATATCCAAATGCAGTGGTACTGAGGTTATTAGAAATAGGGTCATATCACGCCCCTCTTATTCTAGACACGAACCCGTGAATGGAACGAACTAAACAGCGATTCAAGTTCTAGGAAAGATAGTGTGACAAGGTGGAGGTTAGGGAGACCATTCGATCAACTTGGGAAACAGAAATTGATGGGTCGGCTATGTACATTTTAGCCCAGAAACTAAAATTGTGCAGACATCAATTAGTGTTATGGCAGTAAACAGGCAGCTCCAACTTCAAAGTGATTGATGAGATTAAAAGAAGACTTGAGGAGTTACGGGGGGTCGGCATCAGTGGAGGAGAGGATATTCAGGAGCTAGAACTGAAATTAGAAGCAACTGTTATCTAAGAAGAAATGTATTGGAAGGAAAAATCGAGAATCAAGTGGCTAAAGAAGGAGGACAGGAATACTAATTTTTTCACCGAAAGTTTAGAACCAGATCTCAGAGAAATAGAATTTAGAGGATGAATGGTCCGAATAGGAAAATAGCCTCGTCTAACTCATCTATTGCACCAGTGGCGAATGATTACTTTCGAGACAATTTCTCTTTGATAGCTCATGCTGATTTGGAATCTTTATTCACGGACTTTGAACCTAAGGTTACAGCTTCCATGAACTGTAGGTTACAAAGACTGGTCACCATTGAGGAAGTCAAGCGTGCCACCTTCAGTATCCACCCGCAGAGTACCCCGAGTGAAGATGGCATGGCTACCAAGTTCTTTTAGTTTTACTGGGATATTGTAAGTGCAGACGTCTTTAGGGCAGTCTGTAGCTTCTTTCAAGGGGAAAGAATTCTGTATTGATTTAATTATACTCACATCTGCCTCATTCCAAAGGTTTCAAATGCTTCTAATATGACATAGGTTAGGCCTATCAGTTTATCTAAAGTCGTTTACAAAATTATTTCTAAAGTTGTAGTTCATAGACTCTAGGATTGTATGAATAAACTGATTAGCCTTACTCAAAGTGCTTTTCTTAAAGGCCACCTAATATTAGACAATATTTCGATTGCTCATGAATGTATGCACTATTTGAAGAATAAAAAGTCAGGTCTACAACATGAAATGACAATCAAATTAGATATGAGCAAAGCCTATGATAGAGTTTAGTGGCATTTTCTATGGTTCATCCTCAGCAAATTCGGGTTTAATGAGAGGTGGATAAGTTGGATTTGTGAGTTAGTGACTACTATTTCTTATTTTGTCGTTGTGAAAGGAAAACCCTTTGGTTATTTCAAACCAAATAGAGGTATCTGTCAAGGTGATCCTCTATCCCCCTATCTTTTCCTATTTTGTGCAGAAGGACTTTTCTTCTTGCTACGCAAAGCGGAATTAAGCAGTAGAATTCATGGGATCCAAGTGAACAAAAGAAGCCCTACTATTAGCCACCTTTTTTTTATGATGACTCAATTCTATTTTCCTAGGCTACAGAGTATTCTTATGAGCATATCCTAAACATTCTAAATGACTATGAGAGAGTTAGTGGACAAAAGGTAAACCTTAATAAATCCTCAATTTTTTTCAGTAACAATACCGCAAATCATGTCCGAACCCAGCTGGCAGCCAACCTCAATATTGGGCACATCGAAGCGCAGGACAAGTACCTGGGCCTTCATTCCTTAGTTAATAAATCGAAAAAGGCCACTTTCAGCTTAATTAAGGAAAAGGTTTAGAAAAAGATTCAAGGATGGCAGAATAATCTAATATCAAATGGGAGCAGAAATATTTTACTAAGGGCAGTTGGGAAAGCAGTTTCAATATACAATCCCTCTTGCTTTAGATTACCAGACTCACTCATTACGGATATTCATAGAATCCTTACTCAGTATTGGTGGGGACAAAGAGGAACAGAGCAATGAATGGTTTGGGTTGGTTGGGACAAAACGTCAAGACCTAAGAAGGAGGGGGTTGGGCCTTAAAGACTTGAGGACGCAGAACCTAGCCTAATTAGGAAAACAGTGTTGACGGATCGCTAATCAGACTAATTCTATCCTAACTAAAATACTGAAAGGTAAATACTTCAAGTATGGAGATGTGATGAATGCAGAAATAGGTAATCTACTTTCTTGGGGATGGCATAGCATCATAAAAGGTCGCACGGTTGTTGAAAAATGCTTGAATTAGAGAGTTGGCTCTGATAGCTCCATCCGAGTTTTTGAAGATCTTTGGTTGCCTCCACCATATCCCTATCGTATCCTCCTGTCACAATCCATAGAATCATTGAGCCATATTTTATGGGTTAAAGATCTGATGAGGCCAAATAAATCATGGAACCACCACTTGGTGGTAAATATTTCCCCCCCGAAATCGAAAGAAGAATATGCTTAATTCAACCTAGAGATGGAGAAGATTTTATTCAATGGAGCCTCAATAAATCTAAGGTGTATGACACATTTTCAGGCTACAACGTTACTTACCTCTTCTTTCACCCTCTTTTAGAGCATTGCCCAAACCATATGCAGCAAAAGCAGGTGTGGCAGTAGCTATGGAAGATGAAGATCTCGCTCAGTGCACATATTTTTCTTTGAAAGTGCCTCTATGATCGTATCCTAGTCCTGGAGCTTACACATAGCAGATTCCCAAACACCAATCTAAGATGTCCTCTATGTCACATGCAATCAAAATCCATCACTCACTGTTTAATTGAATGCAACAAAGTGCAAGAGATTTGGAGAAGAAGTCCACTTTACCGGCTTCTTCTTAATCTAATCAGTGACCATTTCTTCCAATGGTGGCAGGAATTGACGAAAAAGCTTGAGAGACAGGCTGAAGCGGATCGATTGCTGAACCTTGCAGCGATTATTTGCTAGAACTCATGGAAAGCAAGAAACCTATGGGTTTTTGAGAGTAGGAACTAGTTGCCAGAGGAGGTTATTTGCGCATCCATAAATCTGCTGCAGCAGCTCTATCACATTTGTTTGGATTTCTGCCCTAGATTCATGCCTTTTACCCATCTTCCTATTTGAGTTGTTTTTTATTACTACTTTACTATTCTTTAGTAAGTTAATTGGGTAACCACCACCTTTTTTAACTTTTTGTCCTTAATTTTGGATAGCTGTATTTTTTCTATGATGAAACTAAAAGTCTTTGTTTTTGGAAAAAAAATATAGTCATTGTCAAAGAGAGAATATTATACCTCAACAATATTGTAGTCACGGATATATTTGATACAACAATATCGAATGTGACGATAAAAGATTAATATGTTTTGTAATGAAAATATGCACTATTGATATAATTTAATCTTATAATGACAAGTTAAGATGTTATAAACAAATTAAGATATTACTGTAAAATATTAAAAACTTAGTTGTTGAGATATAAATTCTGATAGACATAATGATATACAAATAAATATTAAATACATGTATTTAGCATTCTACCAAAGTGTTGAGACATACATAGATGAACAATTTATTAGACAATATTTTTTATATTTTTACTCTAATTTTTTTTAAATGTCAAATTTATCTATAACTCTAATCCCTCTTTTCTCCTTCTCTATTTTTTGTTTCTTACTTCACCATTGTCCTTTTCCTTTGTTACCACTTACTGCGCCATTGTCGCCCTCTTCTCCTTCCTTTTGTCTTCACCAATATGTCTTCCTCTTCTTCACGTCACCTTATAAGTTTGTCTTCCTCTTCCCTTACTCCTCTTTCAGAATATTTTTCCTCTTCGTCTCTTCTGCTCTGTCTTGTCTTTCGCCATTACCATCCCCATTGTTGTCTAACTTGCCTTTGTCTTTCTTCATCTTCTCACTTCTATTGTGTTGCCTTCCTCGCCTCTATCTTTCCTTCATTATGGAATCGTCATTTTTTTTTCTAAATTGCGCCTACTCTATTCTCTCCATTGCTTCAATCTTCAACCTTCCTCTTACTTTCATTTTTTATATAAAAAAATTGTTCATTTTTTATAATTTGAATTGTGTAACTGATAATTGAATTGGAGTTGTTAATTTTAATGATTTAAGCCAAGTTAAAAATCGATAATAATAATAGTAGTGATAGTGGTGTTATTGCTGAAATGATTTTAATTTGAAGTAAAATTATATTTGAATTAGGTAATTGTATCTTTTATGTTTTACAATACATATTATAACATTTTTTTATCTTTATTATCTTTATTATTTTTAGACAATAACTAAAA
>NC_029790.2:10395853-10398281 GCF_000816755.2 Arachis ipaensis | reverse complement strand
CTTAGAACACATATTAAGCTTATTATTTGTAAAAAAATTTTAAATTTTTTATTTTAATAAATACATAACATATATGTTAGAAACTTAAACTTTACATATTTTCATAAAAAAACTCAAATGATAACCTAACATATACTCTAGCACATGTTAATTAATTAAAGTCTCCTCATATTTTTTGTGTGTGTGAATTAGTGATTAATTATAATCATAATGCTCTTATACATTTCAAAGTCTCGATCAATATTCAAATTTGAGTCTTGATTCTTAAGTGTTAACTTTGATCTGTTGCTTCTGTTCATCGCATGATGAAGTTGGTGCAATAATATAATGGTGTCACCAATAGGATAGGAGTTAGATTAGTTTCTACAGGGAGGCTAATATAAAAATGAGGAGTGCTACACATACAAGTCATTTGGTTTACAAGTCATATAAGTTGGGAGAAACTTAACAAAAAGCACGCTGACCCATATACGATTTTCATGGCGTGCTTCGCGTTCCTCCTTCTCCTCCTCCTCTTCCTTCTTCTTCTCCTTCTCCTACTCTTCTTCTTCTTCCTCCATGAAAATGAGTTTCTTGCCAAATTTGATCTCCTTCGTGCGTTCTCTCTTTGCCTTTTCATTTGTTGTTTTATCTGCGTTTATCGCTGGTATTCTTGCTTCGTTTTTTTCTCGATTTTCATGGTTTCTGAAATCAATCTTTGAAATCGTTTTGAAGATAATGGAACTTCAGAAATACACCCAAACGATTACAGAAATACACCCAACCGATTACATAAATACACCCAAATAGTTACAGAAATACACTCAAACGGTTACAGGAATTCACCCAAATGATTATAGAAATACACCCAAAGGATTACAAAAATACACCCAAAGGATTACAAAAATACACCCAAAGGATTTAAAATACACCCAAAATTCGTTGAAGTACGCCTTATGCATAATTCAGAACTCTTCCTCTTTCTCCTCCTCATCTTCTGCTGCTTCTTCTTCTTCATTTTCTTATTTCATATTCTCATAATTCTTTTTGGGAGGAAAAAATCAAACAAAGAAAAAAATACATAATGTTGCAAAATCAAAAGAAGAACGAGAAGAAACACGACAATGAAGATGAAACACTTCAAAAACGAAGAAGAAGAAGAGGCACGGAAAAAGAAGAAGAAGGAGAAGAAAAAGAGGAGGCATGGAAAAAGAAAAAGAAAAAGAAATAAATGACTTGTATGGGAAAACGCTTGTATGTGGAGAATTTCTCTATAAAAATATAGAATAAATATCCAAAATGGTCTATAAATTTTAAATTACTACTCAATTTAGTTCCCCACTTTAATAAATAACCAATTAAATCTCTAAAACTCCAAAACGTATATCTCTATTAGTCCCTTAGAGAAGTATCATTTAAATGTCAATGACATGGAACGTTTAGCTGTATGCAGATGTGTACGAAGATTGAATGTGATTCAAATTGGTACCCAAAATTACTTAATAATATCCAAATCAGTCCATCCTCCATTATAAAATTCTTATCTCCAAATTCTTGTCTTCTCTTCTTCGACCACCGGTTACATATAACAAAAAGGGAACTATGCCATCAGATGTTTCTTCTTGTTTATACAGTAGACATTTCATCAGTCAATTATTCAATGCTCTCACATAATCTTTCTGAGCACTTATCCAACTAGAGAATTGGAAAGTCCAATTGTTAAGCTCTTGCTCAAGCTGCAGATTCAGATACAGAAGCAGGAGCGTCAATGAACTTGTGATCGCCATGGACTTTCTTGATGACCTCGTGCTAGTAATCTTCATCTTCCAAATCGAGATTTCCTCCTCCTTTCGAACCTCCCTGGAGTCACGAATGGAGTGTACTGTGTTTGAGGATAGTACTTTTCATTGCCGTCATCGTCGAAGAAGTTGAGAAAATTCCACAGGAAAGCTCTTGGAGGGGAAGGTGGTGGCAGTAACGGCTTAGCGGAGAAAGGTGGTGGGAATGTTATGGCAGATAAGATCCATCATAGGCGGAGGGTGAAAGAGCACCATATGGATCGTAGAGCTGCGGATAGAGTTGATACGAAGAAGATGATTCACCTATATATACGATTTCATGATTTTTGGCCTCTGTTGGTACACAATTAAAGCTGTTGGTTGCTTCTTCATGAAATTCATCTGCATGCTTTCTATCCCCATCCCGATCCATGGAAGCTCATGATCTCCCTCCTCGAATGGCAGGAGATCCGCATGGAGAGGGGAAGAATGACCGAACAAGTCGTGGTCGTGGAGAGCATGAGGATTTTCGCCATCATCGTATTCTTCGTTGGAGTGGAAGTGGAGGTGGGAGCCAGAATTGGAGTAGGCAGAGAAGACAGAGGAGAAGCGTGTTTCGTTAGGTGAGCCTTTACCGGAGGAGAAGGCAGAGGAGAGGCAGCGTCGCCTCC
>NC_029790.2:10393652-10395605 GCF_000816755.2 Arachis ipaensis | reverse complement strand
TTCCTTGAGTGAGTTTATGTACGCCATGTGCGCGGAGGAAGGTGGAGAAACGTTGATAATGGGGGGACCAGTGTGAATAATTTATTCTAAGAGGAGAAGATGTTGAAACGATGTTATTCTCACATGCTTAGGGCGTCCCTCTCTCAACAACGTTGTTTCATCCAATGCCCATCTGCCACTTCACGTTCCATGTCATCGACGTTTAGACAGCACTTCTCTAAGGGACTAATAGAGATGCATATTTTGGAGTTTCAAGGATTTAGTTAGTCACTTATTAAAGTGGAAGACCAAATTGGATAGCGATTTAAAATTCAGTGATCGTTTTCGGCATTTACTCTAAAAAAATATAACTTTAAAAGGGAGAAAAATAAAATTAAAAAGAGGCAATGTAAAAATTAAAAGACTATATACATAAAAAATTTTAAAGGCAAAGGGCATTGTCCCCTTGAAATGTACGAGGCTCCGCCCCTGGTCACCCATGAATAATAACTCTCTCATAACATATTCCATCAATTGTATTGTATTTAGGGGTAGCAACTAGGAGTGTTCGTGGTATGGTTTGGATCGGTTTTAAGTCAAAAACTCATTTGATTTGAACACTAATTTTACTTGCGGTACGATTTAGATTAGATGATTTAAAAAATAATCCGATCCAATTTCAAGTGGTTTTGATTGGATTTGATTTGATGTTTTATAAATTAAAAAAATTAAGGGTAAAGTATACTTTTTATTCCTAAAGTTTAATAAAAGTTTCAAAAATATCCCTAAGTTTTATTTTGTTTCAATTTTGTCCCAGAAGTTTTTGATTTGCATCAAATATACCCTCGACGGCTAAATTTTCAAAAAAAATTAAGACCGTTCTAACAATAATGCATGAAAATTATGTTTGATTTGCTTGTATTAAGGGTTGTTCTTATGAAATTGTTGTTGAATTGGTCTTAAATTTTTTGTAAAATTAGCCGTTAGGGGTATATCTGATGCAAATCGAAAATTTTTGGAACAAAATTGAAACAAAATAAAACTTGGGGGTATTTTTGAAACTTTTCTAAAACTTCAGGGACAAAAAATATACTTTACCCAAAAATTAAATATATATAACAAGTCTCAACATCAAATTTTAAATAATTAAAAACAAAATGGTTTTCTAAAATTAATTATCTAATTCAATTTAATTCTTTAATTTTAACGAATTCAAAATGATTCTCAAATTTGATTTTGTGATTTCATTCATTTTACAAATTTAATAATTTAATTTAATTCGGTCACTCTATCACTTAACATTAAAGGTGTTTGTGGTGCAATTTGGATCGATTTTGAATTAAAAATTTTTCAAATCTAAATACTAACTTTATTTGCAGTGTAGTTTAGATTGGATTTTTTTTTAAACTGATCCAATCCAATCTGATTTCAAGTGGTTTTGGTTGGATTGGATTTGAAGTTTTATAAATTAAAAAAAATAAATATACATAACAAATTTCAACATTAAATTCTAAATACCAACAATAATATAACAAATTTTAACAATATCTTAAAAAACCAACAATAACATAACAATAGAATAAAATTATATGTTAGTTAAAATAAATAAGTAAATTTCATTTTTAACATAAAATATTTAGTAAATAATAATAATACATGAATATTGAATAATATAAAAATGTATAACAAATTAAAAATATTATAATTAAAATTGTAAATATAATAATAAAATAATAATATTATAGCACATTATGTGGTTTAAATTGGATTGGATCGGTTTTGCGAAGTAGATCTGAAATCCGATTTGATCCATACGGTTTGCAAAAAATAGAATCCAATCAAATTTAAATTTTCGGTTTGAATTGAATTAGATAAGCGATTTAATTGTATCGGTTTGAATTTGAACATCTCTATAAATAGATGTTAAACCAAAAACCTCTCATTTAGTATAAAAGCTATTTACTATTGAGCCAA
>NC_029790.2:10388898-10393553 GCF_000816755.2 Arachis ipaensis | reverse complement strand
ATTTTGAACCTGCCAAAACCGCACCGCCAAAACCGCGGGCCAAGGCGGGGCGGGGCGGGCTGACATATTTTTTTTTAAGGGTAATTCCGTAAATTTGCAAGTGATATATAAATAGGAAAATTAGGTTTTCCTTCTCCTCCTTCCCACAAACAGCCGGCCCTAGCCCCCCTAACCCTTCGTCCCTTCTCCTCCTTCCCAGCTTCCCTGACCGGCTGACCCTGACTCCCTGAGATGCCAGAGATGGCGAGACCTCAGACCGACGGACCCTGACCCCCGGCTTCATCCTTCAACAGCTTAGCTCCCTCGTCTGTTCTCACTCCTCGGTAGACCCAGACCCGTGACACCCACACCCACACGGTGCTACTGCGGACTGCGGAACTGCCTCGCCTCGGTGCCTCCTGCTCAGCCACACCCACACGGCCACACCCGACTTAATGCAGTAACGCCGGTCACTCAGCTCAGCCACACCCACACCCCAGACAGCCAGACCTTTAACCTTCATCCCTTTTGGCGTTCGCTGACCCACTCCCTCCTCACTCGCTCCTCCTCACTCCTCAGCAGCCCGGCTCCCTCCTCACTCGCTCCTCTCTGGCGCCTCTGCCTTTCGCCTTCCTTTCTCTCCTCCTGTTGTCGTCGGCAGCTTTGTCTCGTCGGCGCCTCTGCTCGGCGGTTCTGTGACTGGCGGACTCCTGGAATCGCTCCTCTCTCCTCCTCTTTCTGCTCGACGGCTCTGCCATTACTATTAGTAAGTGATTTACATTTTACAGTTGCTGAATAAGTGAATATGTATGTGACAAATCTGATGATGATGTTTATCTTAGCAAAAATGATTTTCTGATTCCTCACATCGTCATTCTCAAGAGTCAAGATCAGTTACTGTTATTACTTATTATTGTTATTATTTTTCCATGTCAATTTGTTCAGCCTGATTTGAGTTTTCTGCAACTGGGTATTATTGTTTGATTATGTTTGAATATTGTTTTTCTGCCTGATTTGAGTTTTCTGCAACTGGGTATTATTGTTTGATTATGTTTGAATATTGTTTTTCAGCCTGATTTGAGTTTTCTGCAACTGGGTATTATTGTTTGATTATGTTTGAATATTATTTTTCAGCCTGATTTGATTATGTTTCTGCAACTGGGTATTATTTAGTTAGTACTAAATTACTTATTGATTATGTTTGATTATTGTTTGAATATTTTTGACTGATTTAAATATTTTTATGTATTGAGATTATTTAGATTGAGCTGTTGATTCTGCAATGGATAATTCTGTCTCTATGGAAGTTGATGGTGGGAATGCAACACAAAATCCTGAAAATATGGAAAGATCTGAAACGACTGAAGATATTAAAAAGAAAAAGACGAAGGCAACAACATCTGATGTGTGGAGATATTTCACAAAGCTTGGACCTGGTGATGATGGAATAGATCGTGCTCAATGTGATGGATGCAAACAGAAGTTTAAGGCTGGTGGTAAACAATATGGGACATCGACACTTAAGCGTCATTTAGACAGGTGCGTGAAAATAGACTTCGAGGATATTGGTCAAACTTTGATAGAAATGCAAAATAAAATGGGGGCTCTCAAGATAGATAATCATGTATCGCGTGAGATGTTTGCTGCCTTTGTGATTGATTGTGATGTTCCCTTTTCTATTGTTGATAATCAGAAATTTAGGAATTGGGTAAAATACATCAGTCCAACTCTAGGCCTAATTACTAGAAATACTCTTAAGGAGGATGTGCTGAAAATTTACTTAAGGGAAAAAGATAAGCTTAAAAGTACTTTATTAGCCATTCCTAATAGAGTTTGTTTGACTTCTGATTTGTGGACATCCATCACTACAGAGGGTTATTTATGCCTAACTGCTCACTTTGTTGATTTGAATTGGAAATTGCAAAGTAAAATTTTGAGTTTTTGTCATATGCCTCCTCCTCACACGGGATTTGAATTGTCTTCCAAGATTTTTGAGCTTTTAAATGAATGGGGAATTGAAAAGAAGATTATGACTCTTACACTAGATAACGCATCTGCTAATGATACATGCCAAGATCATTTGAAAAGTACATTAAATATGCATGATTGGTTGTTGTGTGATGGGGAGTTCTTTCATATTCGTTGTTCTACTCATATCTTGAATCTTATTGTGCAAGATGGATTAAAAATTGCTCATGATGCATTGGATAAGATTAGGAAAAGTGTGAAATATGTAAGGGGATCGGAGAGTAGAATGATAAGGTTTAAAGAATGTGTTTCAGCGATTCAGGGTTTGACTTTTACAAGTGGGTTGCATCTAGATGTTACTACTCGATGGAATTCTACGTACATTATGCTCGAAAGTGCTATCAAGTATCGGAAGGCCTTTGAGTATTTGAAGGCAACCGACCATGCTTATAAGCAGTGACGGACCCAGAAAATTTATGGTGGGGGGGCAAAAATAATACACATTATTATCAAAATATATATTAATTTAAATTTAAAAATATAAAAGTGCACATTAATTATTCGAATACAAAAAAAACCAAAAATTACATTAGCTGCTAACTTTCTTCGCTTCAAATCTTGAAGGTACTTCTCTTCTTGTTTTCATATTTTGAAAATGTTGAATAATTGTTTCATTATCAACTTACCCCTACTCACGTGTTAACTATAATAGAATTAAAATTAAAGTTAAATTCAAACACTACTTTATGTCTTTACCTTACTCATTATCATTCCTAATTGTATTGATCAAAATATACGTATTTTATTTATTTAGGTTCTACTATTAGTCCTCTGTCAATACTCACTAGTACGTAAGTACGTACTTCCCCGCAATCATGACCGGGGGATATTTTACATTTGACATTTTAAAAATGGGAAAGTATGAGGAGTCAATGAAATATTTATACAATGTGTATAATAGAAGTTTAGAGAGTATTAGAGATATAATCATTAGTGTTAGCTTTTCCCAAAACTTTTGGGATGAGTGATATCATGCATGGTATTAGAGCTCTAGATTTGAAAGGTCAAGAGTTCGAGTCTTAGTGAACTCTAAAATCAGTTTAAGTTTTTAGAAAGATATTTATTATCGCTAGTACTCGGATGATTATTCTAAATAGTATGAGAGCACAGATAAAATACCTCATGGCCATTTATTTTGGTTTCTTCCATCCTATTTATTTTACGGTTAAGATAGATAACAAAAAAAAAAAAACAATCAACATCAGTCAATAATCTTAAAGAATCTAATATTTATTTATATTTTGTTTTAAATTTCTTCTAACATCTCAATTTTACCTACTATTACAAGTCACTTATTTTCACCACTACTCACCATGGAAAAAAAGATGATGAACAAATTTAAGAAGTATTGGAAAAAGTATAGTGTCATTCTTGCATTTGGTGCTATTCTTGATCCTAGACTTAAGATTTCTACTTTAGAGCTTATGTATGAAAAGATTGATGTTGAGACTGCAAAAGGGAAGGTGGAACATGTGAAAAAGAAATTATATAAGCTTTTTGAAAAATATGACAAAAATTCTCTTCCAACTGTTCAAGCACAAGGACCTAGTAATCAATATTCATCCATGGCCCATACCCCTGAAAGTGCAAGCAAGAAGCGACTTGCGATTGTTGGCGTAAGTAATGTACTAATGTCTAACATATTTAAATTCTCTTATTAATTGTCATTATTCTATCCTAACAAGATGTGATTATTTCTATTTTGATAGAAATTGATGAAACGTAACCATCAAGCTGAGGTCTCTAGTGGAAAGAATCCACTTGATACATACTTGGAGGAGCCACTTTTATATAAGCTTTTTGAAAAATATGACAAGAATTCTCTTCCAACTGTTCAAGCACAAGGACCTAGTAATCAATCTTCATCCATGGCCCATACCCCTGAAAGTGCAAGCAAGAAGCGACTTGCGATTGTTGGCGTAAGTAATGTCTAACATATTTAAATTCTCTTATTAATTGTCATTATTCTATCCTAACAAGATGTGATTATTTCTATTTTGATAGAAATTGATGAAACGAAACCATCAAGCTGAATACTAATTAATCATAAATTTTAAATTCTAAATCTTAAATTTTAGATATATTTTTTCTAAAACAAAAAAACTCAACACAGTAGAATTGAGCAAATATAAAAAGATATCCAAAGCAGACAAACAACTCCTAAAAAAACACCAAAGAAAAAATCTCTCAATGTCATATCCGGCATAACCATCAACAACACGAAGAGACACTTTGCCAGTCGTCGCAGTTAAATATGGATATGTTGATGATTTCTTTTACATTTCTGTTTTTATTCTAAAATATCCTCTTATTCCTAGATTTTGGATATTAAATCCTAGATTTTGGATGTTTTATTATTTCTAATTTTAAATGTTTTTTATTATAAATTACCACTATTTTATAGGTTAAAAATTATTAGTTAGCAATACTTTTCTTTTATTTTAATAGACCTTTCAATATCGTATATACATAAGGTGAAATATTTTTCCGCAAAAATAGGAAATAGATATAATATTTAGCATACAAGACCAACGTCACATATATATATAGCATATATTATAGCACGTGGGGCTATAATCGAAATCTTGGTATCCATTTATTTGGCTTTGCTTTGTGCAATATATATAGTATATAATAATATTTAGAAA
>NC_029790.2:10387841-10388863 GCF_000816755.2 Arachis ipaensis | reverse complement strand
ATTCCAATTACTACGGTTGCATCGGAATCTGCCTTTAGTATTGGAGCTCATGTCATTAACAAATATAGAAGTCGAATGTTGTCAGAAAATGTTGAGGCTGTGATTTGTACTCGCAATTGGAATAAAGGATTTGTTGATGGTAATTACATTGTTAGTTACTAATTTAATATTTATATGACATTTAAGTATTTATATCTTGTTCTAAATTCGGGTATTCTTCTAATTGTTTTGCTGCATATCACCCATACCAACTAAATTATTTCAATTATTGGTAACATACATTATCCAGATTGACACAAACCATAAGAAAAATAGTGGTATATGAATATAAGATTATCAACAACAGTAAATAAACTGATGGTTGCATAAATTAATTTAAGGATGGAAGATGTTGATGTAATTACACAGTTGCACTTGTAGATATTGATAAAGATTGATGTGTCGCCCTTCTTCTTGGGCCCTATTATTTTCTGTGTAGCTCAAAACTTTACACTCACTCCATATATTGATTAATTATTAATCGTTGAAGACAATTTTAATTTTTATCATTGCACCTCGCCGCGTTATTCAGTGTCATTCTCAGAATCTCTGATCACTAGCTACTCCCTTAGCTTCTTGGATATTCATCAGCTATAAATCTATAACCATGTGGTATATATAAATGGGTTAGTTTGATTAGTACATATAACATTATAATTAAGTTTTTTTTTAATATAAAAAATATTAAAATTAATTAAATATTTTTTATAAATTAAAAATAGAATAAATGACTATTTGTACCCATAAAAGATGAAAACGCTGACATATGTACCCACACTAGATCGAAATTAAACTTGTACCCACGTAAAATGCCTTCTGTATGACAAAAGTACCCTACGTGGCACTCTAACCCGCTAAAGACAGGGTACTTTTGTCACACTTGCGTTGGTACAAGTTTAGTTTCGATTTAATGTGAGTACATATGTCAACGTTTTTATCTTTTATGGGTATAAATGGTCATTTATTCATTAAAAATATTTATA
>NC_029790.2:10385463-10387279 GCF_000816755.2 Arachis ipaensis | reverse complement strand
TTAGTAAAATTATAGAGATTAATAAAAGAGTGAAGTATTATTTTTGTCCCCAACGTTTAGGGTAAGTTCTAAAGTTATCCCTGACATTTCAATCGTTCTATTTAAGTCCTTAACGTTTCAAAATTGACTCTATGTTGTCCTGCCGTTAGTGATCCGTTAATAGAAATGACGGCGGGACAAAATTGAGACGATTTTGAAATGTTAGGGACTTAAATAGGACCAAAATGTTGGGGACAAAAACGATACATAGAAATAAATTTTAATTTTATCCTTCAATAATATTAATTTTTATTGTACATAGTATTCAATTCTTTTTTAATCACATCTAAGTAAATTACATTTAATCACATTATTTTCATTCTAAATAAATTTATATTTTTTATAATTTTACACTTAAAGTAATGTAATTTTTTATAAATAAATAAATTTTACACTTTCATTCTAAATAAATAATGTAATGTGATTAGAATGAAAGTGTAAAATTATAAAAAAATTATAAATAATATGATTAAATAATGAAAGTAAGATTACATTATTTAAAATGAAAGTATAAAATTTATTTATTTATAAAAAAATTACATTACTTTAAGAGTAAAATTATAAAAAAAATTAATTAATTTATAATAAAAATAATGTGATTAACTGTAATTTACTTAGTATATACTGTAAAAAATTGATATTATTGAAGAATAAAATTAATTTATTTTTATGTATCGTTTTTGTCCCCAATGTTTTCGTCCTATTTAAGTTCCTAACGTTTCAAAATCGTCTCAATTTTATCTCACTGCGTAGGACAATATTGAGTCAATTTTAAAATGTTAGAGACTTAATTAAATAGAACGATTGAAATACTAAAATTAATTTTGGAACTTATCCCAAACGTTAGAAACAAAAACAATACTTTACTCTCTGACCATTTATTCATCTTGCACATCTAAAATATTTTGTCTAAATCGGCCAAATATGATCTTATTATGAAATCAAAGTGCTTGATTTTGATATATTAGAGACATAAGGTATAATTTATATTTTATTGTATATATATTATTTTTTTTCGCAAGTTTATATACTAGTCATTTTACAAATATTTCATGATGACTAAAATTCTTTAAGTGTAAAATTATAAAAAAATTAATTTATTTAGAATGAAAGTGTAAAATTATAAAAAAAAATTATAAGTAATGTGATTAAGTAATGAAAGTAAAATTACATTATTTAGAATGAACGTGTAAAATTATAAAAAAATTAATTTATTTAGAATGAAAGTAATGTCATTAACCATAATTTACTTAGATATGATTAAAAAATAATTGAATACTATGTACAATAAAAAATTGATATTATTAAAATATAAAATTAAAATTTATTTTATGTATCGTTTTTGTACCTAATGTTTTTGTCCTATTTAAGTCTCTAACATTTTAAAATCGTCTCAATTTTGTCCTACCGTCAATTCTGTTAACGGATCCCTAACGACAGGACAATATTGAATCAATTTTAAAACGTTAGGAATTTAAATAGGACGATTGAAACGTTATGACAAATTTGGAACTTATCCCAAACAATAGTTTACTCTTAATAAAATAATTACACCTTAAAAAAAACTAGAATCATGGAAATTTTGAAAGTAATAAACATTTCAAAATATTTTATGACTCTCTAAAAATTTGTGATATTAATTTAATTTTATAATGTTTAGTTACATCATCCGAATCATTTCTAACAAGTAGAAATGATTTTACTTTTTAGAAATGATTTTACTTTTTTAGAAATTAAAATTTTATATTTATATACTTTTTTATTTTTTTAAAAGAAG
>NC_029790.2:10384880-10385432 GCF_000816755.2 Arachis ipaensis | reverse complement strand
TATGGTGCCTTTAAAATTGTGTCTAACTTATTAAAAAAGACAAATAGATAATATTTAATAAATTTTAAATATTTTATTTTTTACTTTTAAAAACAAGTTAGACAATTTAAACACCATAAAAAAAGACACCATAAAACTCACCATAGTAATTAATTAAGATGCAGAAGCACTATCCCTTAGCTTGCAATAATATGCAAGAGATCAAAATTGACTTATCAATCAAATGCTTAGCTTTTTCATGCATTATCATTATCTGGTCCCCAATTGCTAGGTTTAATATCTGTCACCTCTGACTCGCAGTCATGTTTGACTTGTATGTATATACACCTTAATTCATTCATATATAGATATCTCAGCAATCACTTTACTTTCTAATAGTGCCATTACATATATTAAATTTCACATGTGAGATATTTTTATCTCTTGAACTAAAATTTATAATGAATTGGTTTCACTTAATGATGGTATTATTATAATCTATTTTATTAAATCCTCACACTTTAGATAATCAGATCATTATTCATAGACGTTACAAAGTACATTATAAGTATA
>NC_029790.2:10383465-10383799 GCF_000816755.2 Arachis ipaensis | reverse complement strand
TTAATTTTTACGAACAATTAAAGAAATTAATTACTTTATTCACTCAACATACAATCACTTTTGCTTCATTTTTTTTGTCAATTTTTTTAAAATAAAGTATTCCTTTTTCATGTGTTCCTTGTTGTAAATTTGTTACTAACAAAAATATAAAATTTATTCTCAATAGAGATTATCTCTTAATAATAGCAAAACTTTCAGTGTAACTCTCTTACTGCATGATTAAATAATCTAACTATTACGATGATCTTTACAATAAGACATTATTCGAAAATTAGTTGCCTGTATTGTATAATTTTCCTCATATGAACCAAAAGAAGAAACCAAAGCAAGCCTT
>NC_029790.2:10380459-10383269 GCF_000816755.2 Arachis ipaensis | reverse complement strand
ATGGTATATAGTCAAATTTTTAAAGAAATATTATGATGATAGCTATTATTAATCAGATCAAACAAAATGATATATAATATAATTTAATTTCATCATATCAATACATGATCTTGTCATATAACTCACAAAATTTAATATTATATATAGTCGTCTGGCGTTAATAAATATATTATTCCACATTCAACTGTCGGAGTAATAATACCGGGTGTGTCTGTGCGGCGTTACTTAATTCAAGTTCAAAAGATAATATTTTAAGAAAAGATAATAAGTTTCAATTAAAACGGAGGAATATAATTGAACAATTTAAATAATAGGTTAATAAAAGAAAATTAATTTTAAATTAATTAGATATAATGTTTATATTTTTTATTGTTCACCTAACAAAAATGTATTATTATTTAGTTATATATAGAGAAGCAAATATTCTAGCGGATCGTGCCAGCCAAAGGATTCTAGATTCTTCCTCCCTCCCTCAAAATAAAGAAAAGAATGTTTTAAAGAAAAAAAAGAGGTGATAAAACAAAAGAATTTGAAAGAATAGTAGTCCTTTTCCTTTCTAACGTATATTTTACGGAAATAATATTTACACACTTCTTTATTTTTATCAATTTAATTATTTTTAATATTAAAAGTGAAAAATATATGCATAAAAATGTTAAATATAATATTGCTTTATATTTTAATTATAAGTTGTCTGTGTGCGAGTGCGACACAATTATGGTGTAACCTTGACCTTAGCGATGTTACGTTTGACATTTTAGTGATAAGAAAAAGTATAGGGTATCCAGTATACTATCTGTCAACTTATTACTAATAATAATTAATTATTATATTTTAAATATATGTATAAAAAGATATATCTAAAAAATATATATATAAAGATATTTCTATTAGACACAGTTATAAAAAAAATATTTTTATTAAATACATATATAAAGCTNTAAATACATCTATAAAGATACTTCTATTAAATACAATCATAAATAAGAGTTGGCAGAAGTTGACAAAAATACTATTGGTAACATAACGAAATTGGAGTGATAATAACAACACTACTACTCCTTAATTTAATAGCTCAATCATATATAACTGCCGTGCATATAATATAATAATACTAGTTTCCTAGAAGAGAATCACTATTCATAGAGATTATTATTTATCCGAAAGAAATTGCCTACTTGCATTGCAATGGTAAAAACCAGTAACCCAAAATAATGTAATGCGTAGTAAGCAAATGAATTAAGATGAGTATGTAATTAATAATTTAATTTTTATGCATCTTCGAATAAAATAATTTTACGTATTCATTCCATTGCACCAATACTATATTAGTAAAAAGTAATTTTTTATATTAACAGCAATGAATGGGTTAAAAAAAAAGGTTTAGACCTAATTTTTTTATCTGTAAATTTATATTTTCTTTAAAACTTAACCCCACACATTGAGAATCTTTTAATTCTAATTCTATTCATACTCTAAAATTTTATATCCCATCCTACTCATAATAAATTAATTTTTTTTAATCAAATATAATATTTAATCATTTTATATTTTATAAACATAGTAATAAAATAAAAATATAAAATTAAATTCATATTAAAATAAAAATAATAAAATCATAATAAAATAAAATTATAGGTAATTAAAATTTATTTTAATCTTCAATATTTGAGTTAAATCTTAATTTGATATCTAACATTTCAAACGTCTTATTTTAGTCCTGAAAAATTTCAAACGGGTTTAATGTTATTCCACTATTAAATTTGACACAAACAATTAACATATTAAAAAGACAACAACGTTCGATTTCAGTATATAAGAGAAATTGACCCTCCAACAATCACCAATATAAATAATTTTTCTTGAATTTTGGAGCTAGCATTGATGATTGATTACTAGTGTTTGAGGTTTTATACAAAAAGGATATCGAAAAAAGAAAGTGTGACAAAAAGATTTTGATTATGTTTCTCTAATACGTAAAAAAAAATGATTTAACTAAAAATATTGTTAATATTCACGTCACTCATTACATTAATTATTCATATCAAATTTAAAGGTGGAATAACTTTAAAACTAAAATAGAACGTTTGAAATGTTAAAAATCAAATTAAGATTTAACTCAAACGCTAAATACTAAAATAATATTTTACTCTCAAATTACAAAATGGAGAGAATATGAATTCGATCTACTCCATCAATTTTATTATACATGTATAATAATTTATAACTACATATTATAATATGAAGAGTATTAGGGGCCAACAACTTTTGGTATTTGTAGCCATCAAATAGCTATTAATGATGATTTTAATAGTGTAAAATTGGTGTAAAATTTTATCCAATAGCTCACTTTTTCTTACTAGTTACATGCTGACCAGAATTTGAAAAAGTTGCTGACCTCCTAGACTTTTCCTTATAATATAATAGAAGTGTAGATAGGTTGGGTAGGATTAAATCTAAACCTACATCTGATTCTACTCGCAATTATTTCTATTCTATTTTTAATCTGATCTGTTGAAAATTAAATTATCAACTTTATCCAAATAAATTGGATCCAATTGAGTATTCGCAAATAAAATTCTTGTTGTTTATCTTAATCATTAAAAAAATGTGATCAAATAATTTTTTAATGTATTAAAATTAAATTTTTTAATTAATTAATAATTAAATTAAAGGTTAACTACTTCGGTTAAAATTTGAAAATTTTCACCAAATATGAAATTAGATTTGTTAAACTTTTACGATTTGTTTTAGAGAATCACAGTATTTTTTCTTTTTATATATTATTTTGTCGGAATTAAATTTGTCTG
>NC_029790.2:10379938-10380446 GCF_000816755.2 Arachis ipaensis | reverse complement strand
ATATAAGTTATATATATATAAATAAAGTTACTCTATATAATTTTTGATAATAGACAATTGATAGGAAAAAATAAATAAATAAAGCGTGCGGCGGTGTTATAATTAGATATAGGAAGTATGTGCTAATTAAGATCAAGTGGGAAATAGATATATAAATGGCGTAATTTAGTTAACAGCTGTGAATTGCAGAGCAGCATTGCCAGCGGTGGAAGATGATTATAATTGGGTATGGTCCTACAAACATGTCTGTCCAAGGATTTAATTGAGATTCGGATGAGACGTCATATTATATACATACATATATGGCTGCTGCGTCAATAATGTATTGTAAATGTCTATATGCATTGCTTAAATTGATTAAATAATTAAATTATTAAATCACATCACACGAGTGTATCTGCTTATGATAGGCTTCCATCAATTCAATTCCTTATTACTATTTACTCACCCTCCTTTGTCCCCCTCTCCCTCTCAACCCAAATTAACCTCCCATTTTACATGCATCTGT
>NC_029790.2:10374518-10379792 GCF_000816755.2 Arachis ipaensis | reverse complement strand
GATATAAAACTACTTTTTTTAATTAAAATCTTAAAATGAAAATAAAATATTATAAAAATGTTATATATTTAAGTGATTTTATTAATCAAGTTCAACCAAATGATTTAGAGTCATACGCCATTTATAACATACTTTTAACGTAAATTTTTCATTGTTTGTTCCTCTTCAACGTAAACATTTCATCCTTCTCTGATTTCTTTGTGTTTTTGTCTGATTATTATCTCTTTCTCTTCAAATTTTTATTTTTTTTCTTCGGTTTTCTTGTGTTCTCCTCAGATTTTATTCTCTTTCTCTTTAAATTTTCAATCTATATTTGTTTTTTTTTAAATCGAACAGTGTAATTAAAATTGTTTAAATTTTGCATGTTCCAAAATAATGAATGATTCAAGTTCAAATCAGTAGACGATTTGGATTATTCTTCTAAATCGAATTAAGTGGAGGAGGTTTGGATCGTTCTTAATTTTATCTAATTTCATTCTTTATCAATTTTGAATTGAATAGAATGGAATAAAATATAATGCAATTGAATAAAGTGATAATGAATAATTTCATTCTTCTTTGCTAAAATTAATGTTATTTATGAATTTGAATTTGGATAGAATGCAGGAGTTTCTGAATTTATAGAATGCACAATTTTTGATTTATTTGTTATTATACAATGGTGTTGTTCTAATCATATTTCGGTTTATTCGCAGTCTAAGTGTGTTGTCGATGAACAACTTGTCCTAAAAGTTAGGATGACTTTCAAGACAAATTGAATGGAATAGAATGAAATCTAATGCAATTAAATAAAGTGATAATAAATAATTTTATTCTTCTTTGCTAAAATATGTGATGTTTATGAATTTGAATTTGGATAGAATGCAGGAGTTTCTGAATTTATAGAATGCACAATTTTTGGTTCATTTGTTATTATACAATGGTGTTATAATCATATTTTGGTTCATTTGCAGTCCAGGTGTGTTGTCGATGAACAATTTGTCCTAAAAGTTGGGATGACTTTTAAGACACTTGAAGAAGTTGGAAAATTCTACAAAAATTATTTCAAACTTGCTGATTTTTCTATGAAAATAAGGAACACCACTCAGAAGGGAGATGAAATTAAGAATCAATTAATTACATGTAGTAGAGAGGAAAAATAGAAATCCAAGATATCTCCAACTTATTTGTGTCTAAATTTCGGTTCATTTAAGTTTTACTCATATAATGTTTTCTCTTTTGATGAAAATTAGGCTAATTTCTGATTTGTGTTATGTTTTATTGAGTAGTTACGTTTTAGTTTTTTAAATTAGTTTCTGCAATTGTGTTGTGGTAAACAGTTTAAGTATTTATTAGAATAAATTTCGGTTCATTTCTATCTAAATCTCGGTTCATTTGTATTTTTATCGCTGTTGAAGTTTGATAAATACATTTAATATATTCAGTGTGAACCTAGATTATTCATTCAAATTAATGTGATCTCAATACAGTTCAGGCAGTTCCAATAAATAAATCAAAAGGAATTTAAGAAAATATTTTTAAATATATATTAATATTTACAAAGAGTCAAAGAAGTGTTTGCCTCTTTACAATTCTTTACAAAATAGTGTTCAAAAATGTTAATAGAAATTTATTACAATTTAGAAGATTGAACCTATTTCCTTTCTATATCCCCAAATGATAATCTGCAGAAAGAACTTGAAAGGATAAAAGATGGCTTTGAGATTCTTATGCTTTTAGATCCCCCAATGATTTTGTCTCTCAATTTGTTTATCTTGTTCAAGAGAATGGTTGGACCATATTCATACCTGAAAATATCAACTTGTTCCTACAATAACTTTTGATCACTCATATTGACAAATACGTTAGCTATCGTTCTCGTTGAGCATCTCAAATCGTAAGTTTTCTGCAAGGATTTGAAACATTATGTTATATGATATATTTATAATTCAAAAATAGAGTTGATTTAGTGTGTATATATATGCTTACATCGTAAAGTGATTTTTTTTTTTTTGAGATGGTCTTCTTTGTCATTTTGACTATAAGGAATAAAAAATTTGGCCAATACTTAACAGCAGTATCAAGTGAACCTTAATTAATTTACAAATAAACCGAAATTAGTTTATATTTGAACAAGCAATAAAAAAGACTCAACCATAAAAAAATATCGAATTCATTTTTTGATCCAAATGAACCTCAAATAAACTAAGAAATGAACTGAAATTATTTAATGATGACACCAAAGAAAATCAAAGAATAAAAAATTTGGTCAATACTTAATAGCATCATCAAGTGAATTTCAGTTAATTCACAAATGAACTAAAATTAGTTCAGATTTGAACAATTAGTCAAAAAGACTCAATCGTCAACAAAATACATTGAATTCATTTCTGGATTCAAATGAATATCAAATAAACTAAGAAATGAACCGAAGTTATAGTAAAATGCAGCACAACTACTACAGTTTCATTCGATGCCCTAGTTTCAAAGAAAAATAAGAAAAAATTGAATTAGAGAAACTCGATCTACTAAATGAACGAACTTGATCTACTAAATCCTAAACCGAACTGATAGAAATGTGAAAGAGAAAATTGAACATAATGAACAAGTAATTTTATCAGTACTTTAAAAAATTTTTGTTGTTTTTTTTTTTGTGTTTTTTGTTGATGATCTCAAACGTAGAACCGAATTTTTCTGTAGTTTTTGCAGAAAATTTAAAAGATTTTTGAGAAATTTTGAGAGATATTTTAAATTCTTTTATTGCAGTTTTGAGTAGAAGATGTGAACGATTTTTTATATTAGAGCACGAAGTAAGAGATAATGTTTGTTTGGAATTTTGGGCGTGTGTTACACGCTCTTTTAGTGAGAGTGATTTTTGTTGATGTTAAGCCTACGTGGTTAGACTTTGATGACAATAAAACCTAAATGTGTAGCAGATATGTAAATATTATACTTAATTTCTCATTTATATTGATCTCTCTAATTAGAAAACAAATTATACATACAAAAGTATAATTGTGAAGATGGCATGTAGAATATATATGAAACGAAAGCGATGTTTATAATAACTGGACTAGGAATGAAGAAATTGAAGAGCACGAGTTAAAATAAATGCGGGGAGGTGCAAGGAAGGTAGCTAATAAATAAAGGTAGAAGAGGGTGGGTATGTATGTATGTATATATAAGGGGTTCCCCATGTGTTGTTGTGGCAAGCATGTATGTTTCCCCTGAAATCATTGGGTTCCAAGCAGAGTTGAAGGACCATCCTTCAATTTCTGGCTATGTAGCACCATAACATATTGCCAAAAAGGGAAGTAACTCATTCACCAGTCACCACTGCACTTTGAAACACATATCTCCTTATTTCAGAAAACAATAATTGTTAACTAACGGCTGTCAATTCACCCAAAAGTCTGCTCAATTAATTAAGGAGAGACAATCGCATTACTCTATTCCCATTTTAAGTTCAAACTGCTGTGTCATTTCTATTATTCCCCTGCCTCCTCACCTCATTTGACCAAAAACAACTTGTAAAAACTTATTAGTCAAAATCACTCCATTAAAATTACTTGTCGATCGTCTTAGAGTCCGATAGACATGTTGTATTTACAAAGACTCTGATCATCAAATTAATTTGAGGTTTAGAAGATACAAGAATTATAGTTTGAAAAGATATTTTAGGATTTTATCTCAATGTTTATAGTATTTGGTGAAATTTAATTTCTAATTTAAATTTTTCTTAATTTTTCTGTAATAACGATGTCATCAACAAAAAATATGTACTATTATATAAGTTATAAATTATGCTCAATGAAATACTTTTAAAATTACTGTAAAAAAAAAAACGAATTTAGAGATAATCATTAATATAGTTTTATATACCAAAGAAAAGTATTATTATACTAAGTCAAATACTCACACTAGTTGAAAAAATCTCTCTATATATAATAATTTAGATAAATAATCTGATCTCTCATGCAAAAGTAAATTATGAAAAAATTGTAGTTGTAACATTGTTAACCATATTTTTGAAAAAATTGTAAATATATATATTATATCTTATTGATTCATTTAGGATAATTATTTCTAGGAGCATATCTTCGTGTGAAGATGATATTATAAATAATTAGATAGTTTAATTAACTATATTCGGTCAAATATGTTATACTATCTAACAGTTTAAAATATCCATTTTACATAAAAATATCTCTATCAAAGTAATCCCTCGTCTAGTAGCATAAAAATAAAACACACTAGATGTATATACAAGGTAATGTACATGTGCCAATGCGATATGTTCTATTTAGTTTTATTCTCAGTTTTTATTGAGTAAAATGTTAAAAGATATAAATATTCATATTATATTTTTTAGGTTTAATTATTATGTTAGTATTTATAATTTTGTGAAAATTTTAATTAAATTTTTATTTTTTTTAATTGAGTTTTTATATCATTTATTTTTTAATCGGGTCTTTATTTTTTTATTTGGATTTTTACACTATTTTTTTAATTAGGTCTTTATACAATTAAACTAATTACTGTCAAAAAAGACTTAATTGAAAAAAAATTGATACAGAGACCAAATTAAAAAGAAAAAAATATAGGAACCTAATTGAAAATTTTGCGAAATTATATGACCAACAAAGTAATTAAACTTATTTTTTAAAAAAAATAATTTTATAATATGATATCAGATATTTGTTTGATTAAAAGATCTAAAATTTAATTATTAATTTGTCAATCCAAAAAAAAATAAATAAATAAAAAATATAAATTTATATATATATTTTCTCCTGACAGGTGACAGGGGATGGATAAGTAGTTGCAACTCAGCTATGAGCCATACACATAAATATATTATAAGGAATGGTATTTATTTATTAAAACATGATCTCAGAATTCACAAAGCTAGCTAGGATTCAATTATTGGGAGACGAAAAAGCAAAGATGGATTGGGACACTGCCTCAGAAACATTAGGTCTCGTGCAGGACCGCGATCTTGAGAAAGGTTATGTATGTATCCCGTTACATCCTTCTTCCTTTCCACATATATATATATGGGACCTTCCTCAATCACTAGTAAGTACCGACGTGACCTACCTCTACACTTATGCCCTTCAGGTCCTACAACCAACTAATCATTCATTTTTATTCTTTCCACTCCAATTATATTAACACTAATTTATATATACTTTACGTAAATGTAAATATAGCTACACACAACTTTTACATAAATATGTCTAATTATGCATCATCTTATTATTGTTCTTGTCTCATGCCTTAACTAGAAAATGG
>NC_029790.2:10372586-10374166 GCF_000816755.2 Arachis ipaensis | reverse complement strand
CAACTATATTTTTTCTAAAAATATTTAATAATAAAAAATTAATTAAAAATAATCAAAATTTATTTTATTTAATATTTATTAATTATTGTAATAATTAATAAATTATAATTATTTTTTTATTTTTTTAACATTACCGTTTTTTTCTATGATACTTACAAATAGAGTGTTATTAGATGTTGATTCCGGGTAATAAACATCACAAGTGTACGGTAAATTAGATCTCACGTCACTTGGTTTCATACTCCACAAAAATATTATTTATAAAAAAAATTAATCAATAAATTAGCTATTACATATTAAATATGTGTTATTTTATTTGAATTTTGGTTTCGACTTTGGACCAAACTTACATTATTAATCTCAATTTAGAAAACATATGTCGTTCTTTTTTGTGTGGATCAACTCAGAAATTTTGCAATACTTTTAAAGGTGAAAAATGATAATCTTTTATTAAATATGAAGTAAGGACGCTTTGTTGAGTTGTCGTATACTCGTATTTGCATGTTGGACACATTTTGGACATGATACTTATCGACACTCGTCTGACATGTTTGTCTGTCGTGTCCAACCGTGTTTTAATAAAAAAAATAAAAAAATTTTCTCTGGACACACTTAGACATACATAAATACCATTACGTGTTAACGTGTCCAGCCTTATTCTTAACATATATTCTTGAAATGAGTTTAGAAATAATATATATTATTATTTATTAAAACTATTTTAATACCAATAAAATATTAAAAATTCATTGTAATTTATCTAAAAAATACTTTATATTTTATATATATGTCATGTCCCCATGTCTTATAAGATTTTAAAATTTGTGTGTCCGTATGTTTTGTATCGTATCGTGTCGTGTTCCGTGTCCGTGCATCATAGTTTATTAATAATAAAAACTTTTACAAGAAATCCTGAGAATAACAATTTAAAGAATTTGTGGAAAAAACAAGATTTAGCAGCAGTTTTAAATGAAACTAAAAACTGAAATACTTGAGTGTTGGAAAATAAATAAAGAAACTGAAACTGAAAGAATATAAAGTATAGTTAAGAATGAAAAAGAAAGTAATGAGCACAAAAATAAAAAATGGCTTCCAACAACTACATACACTTGCATTCTATTATTTCTACTTCTCGTTAGTGTGACTTGTGATTTTTTAAGAGTTTAGATATCTTAGTGAGTTGTCGAATAGAAGTCTCTCTTTTGATTTTCAAATTCTCTATTTATAGATGAATTCTTTAATTTAAAGTAATTTTATTTTTATGATCAAACATATCTAATTTACCCATCTTCTGAATTTTCTTGGAGGCCAAGTAGTTCTTCCTTACCCCAAGAAGCAATTATTTTCTTGGATGCTAAGTTTTTCAGCCCACTATCCTATAAATAATTATTTTTTTTGAAAACCGGTTCTAATTGAACATGTTTTAATCATGATTCGTGGAGGAATGAATTGTCTCTTTTCCCATTCTAATTTTGTATTCCAGAACCTGTTTTACTTTTACTTTTAAGTCGAAAATATTTTGCTTCAACAATTATTTAATTTATTTTAAATATATATCTTATATTTTAATATATATTTTA
>NC_029790.2:10367220-10372318 GCF_000816755.2 Arachis ipaensis | reverse complement strand
TTGCACCTCGCTCTTATCTCTAATCGGAATAGGGTTCACGCAGTACCTTAAAGCAACTACAAATTTCAACCTCCCAAACCTTGAAACCTCAACCTCATGCGTCCATGATTTCCAGTCTCAGCTCAATTCCTTGTCTCTCCAAAACAACCTCGTTGACTTGTGCTTTGACCCTCACCAGTTCGTCATGTCCCGAAACGATTGCGCAGGAATTGAAACCCTAACTAAAAGATTGGGACAAGAAGCTTGGTCAAATCATGCCTCTTGATACTAGTTGCAAACAAGACCTCACTGATCTTTTGCTATGTGATGTGTGTCTTACTGCGGGGTTTCAGGCGCAGCATAAACTTGTCTCCATTGATGGTAATGCTTCTCATTCTGAAAATTGTTTCAAATTTACTATTCTATATGCTACTGCGTTTGTGAATCAGTATGGACCTGAAAGCAATGGTGCCATGAGTTGCATCTTTGGTATGTCACTTTACCCACAGGGTGGTGGTTATGTTGGAAAAAGTCACCAGGGTTTGGTTTTTGGGTTAACTGGTGCTGGTGCTGTTTTGTTAGTTATGTCTTGTTTGTTAGGGGTTTATGTTTGGTATGATAGGAAGGTTAGGAGGAAGAAGCTTAATGACGATGAATTTGATTTTGATCATGAGGAACAAGGGTCTAGGCATAGGTTGAGGCCGAATACGGGTCTATTTGGTTCAAGATTGATGAGCTTGAGAAGGCTACTGATAATTTCTCAACTAAGAATTTCATTGGCAGGGGTGGATTTGGGCTTGTTTTCAAGGGATTTTGTCCGATGGTTCGGTCGTGGTGGTTAAGAGGATCTTGGAATCTGATTTTCAAGGGGATGTGGAGTTTTGTAATGAGGTGGAGATTATTAGCAACCTGAAGCACCGGAATCTAGTGCCTCTTCGAGGCTGTTGTGTAGTGGTGATGATGATGAAAAATTTAATGACAGGGGAAGCCAGAAGATTTTGGTTTATGATTACATGCCGAATGGAAACCTTAAAGACCATCTGTTTCTGGTGAGTGAGCAACAAAAGTTGAAGAAATCGCTGACTTAGCCTCAAAAAGGAAGAGCATAATCTTGGATGTGGCAAAGGGGTTGGCTTATCTGTCGTGCGATGCATGTGTTCACGGCGATGTATTTATCGTTTAAATTGGGATTATGGTTTATGCATTCTAGGGACTAATTTGACGTCTTAAACAAGAGTTATCTTGTCATCAACAACATGCTACAGCCTGGCGTTTGCTACTTTGGCAGTTAACGGCTCACGTCAGCGGACGTTTGTCAACTCAATTAGGAAGATGACGGAATGATGAACGTGATCAGGTAAGGTATCTTTGGAGAACGATTTTGATTAATTTTAACTTTCAGAAATAAAAATGAAGATCAGGGACGAAATTGACTATTAACTCCTTGTATATATGTATGAACGTTCTATATTTCATGTCTTTACGCTTGTTAAAAATAAAAGAATATGTTGATGCGGGAGTTGATTAATTAACTTGCCAGTGCCACGTGTGTGTCGGCAAATCCGTTTTTAAACCCTTTGTTAATTACTACATTAGTTATAAACTTATAAATGTTAAATGAAATAAACCGAATGATTCGAGATCCGTTAATTTGATGTGTACATAGCGGAGGGATATTAAAGAGGGACGGGGATGGTTTTATTTTCACTTTAATTAATTTATCATTGCCACTTTGCAATGTTTGTCTGCCATTATATATCATTATATCTTATCCAAATGCCTAATCCAACAGTATCACCATCCATTCACATAAACAATATATATAAAGACTATAGAAGCTTTATAACAAGAAAAATTTAAATTTTCAAAAAATTGGACTCAAAATATTTTTTATGCATGGTACGTAATCGCTTGATTACTGGCTTGATTATTGAGTCATAATCCCATTATCATTGCAAAGTAACAGTAACATTTTTATTAAGGTTATTATGACTATGAAAGTATGAACTCATAAAGATAGAGCGAAATATATATGATGGTGTTAGCGATAGATGGATAGATGAGACGTTTTTTTTTATTAGAAGGATGGTCATAAATTGAAATCGTTAACTTTGTGGATTATTATTCCAATCAATAGGTTATACTTGAAGTCTAAAGGGGCCATCATTATTGTCTCCTTGAACTCAAATGAGTGATGATATGAGAGGTTTCCATCATTTAATTTAATTTCCATTATTTTTTCATTATCTATCTTTATTATATATATCCCATGCCTTTCCTAAAGGATGACAACCAATTTGACAAGAAATATTAACCTTCATCATCGCATAATGGGATTAAACTTACTCCTATATATGCTCTCTCATCTTTATTAATTATTCTCTCAAATTTAAAATAGAAAAGTACACATACACAATGAAAATATTTAACAATGTAAACAATAGATATATTAAATATTCAATTTACTAGGTATGCGAATGATTATTCTAATATTAAAATTTAGGTGAATAATTTGGTGATGTAGTGTATTTTATTTGAATTAGGCCAATTTTAAGATTCTTTATTCATGTTATTCAAGAAAGTCATTAATTATCTAAAATATAATTTATAATATATTCATTATAAAAAAATAATTTAAAAAAATAACATAAAAAATATTTTTTAATTGACATAATTTTTGAAGACACTTTAATAATTTTACGTGTGTAAAAATTTAGTGAGTCTCTATAGGGTAGACGCTAATATCCTATTCCCATCTCTATTTTTATTTATTTGTGAAGGTGAATTTTTTATTTTGTAAATATTTTTGTCGAATCTCTATTTACTTGTCGCCGATAACCTACACAGATATTCAAAAACTTAATCATTTTAACTTTAGGTACCAAGTCTCCACCAAAAAAACAGTGAAAGAACTAGCTATATAGATATTATGCTGTTTAAGAAATTAGAATTTTAGTTTAGGAGGAGACTCTATCTTCATATTTTAGTTAATGTTGATGTTATGATTAGATTCTAATTTAAAGTCTACAAAACATTTAGGATTGATTTACAGACATTGTTTACTATATTTGTATTTGTTTTAGTTTGAAGTTACAAAAACACTCATGGTCTAGTTTGTAAAACTCTCAGATCTATTCATATTTTGAAGTCAACTTTTTCTGAAATACTCATGGTTTGGTTTATGAACCACTAGATTGGTTTATATATTGGTTTCAACTTTTATGAAACACTAATGATTTAGAATGTAATTCCAAATGTGTCGTATTTGAATATTTAGGTTATTATCTTTATATTGGGTGTTTCACAATTACATAATACAATATGATAATATTTCAATCTACTATTTCAAATTCTAATAACACTACATGAAATAAATTAATTATCACTAAATTTGGCACCATAGCATAAATTGTTGTCTTCATATAAGCCATAAATTTCAACCATAATACATTAAATAGTTGTCTTCTATTTACATAATTTTGCACTCTAAACCAAATTCATATTTTTTCAATTAATCCACTGAAATTTGATGAAATTAGAAGTGTTAGTGCAATTCCAATTAAACATGTGATTAGGGTTCTGTATTTAGTGTTGCCTCCAAATATTTTTTCAATTTTCTGTTTGTCCATCATGATTTTCAGTGCCTCCAACTTTTCCTCCATTTTCTTCAAACCTTCAACCACTCTATTCTGATTGACATAAGCTTTATGCGTATATGAACCAACATATTCATCAAGCCAAGCAAAATATTTGCAATGTAAAGCTGTAGTCTACAACAAATAATACTTCATGGTAACGACAGCAAATTTTGAAACACAACAAAAGTGAAGAAGGTTTACCTTAAAATAAAAACAACAAAAAAGAGCCTGTTTGAATTTCTTATGGTGCTAAATTCAAATAATATTGTATATGTGCCACAATTACATCTGGGTGTTACAAATCTTTTTTTACTTTGGTTTTTCTTGTTCTCTATACTATTAGTGGAATTCAGAGTCTGGATTCCAGAACAAATTGTTTCCAACTCTACTACTTTTTTTCATGGTTCGTGAAGAAGTCTGTGCTTTTTGTAGCCATAGTCTTCTTTAGGAAAAAATTGCGTCTTCACTCTACACACAATAAAGACAATGAAGAATAAAAAAAATCCTAAACAACTTTGAATTTTTAGAATGATAACACTATTTATGAAATGCAGCGTTTTGCCAAAGGTTCATGAGCGATTTATATTTATTAAAAAGAAGCAAAATCCACGTGGACAAATTATTGATACATCAACGATCTGTTAAGAATCAGTTACAGGGACTAAATTGTACATATATAAAAGTAAGTAGATAAGAACCGTCGATTTGAATTTTTATATTTATTAGGAGGCACAAAGTTCATAAAAAAATAATTAGAGACCGAAAAAATAATTTTTTTTTCCCTTCCCTTTATATCTATCTAAACATAGTTTGATATTTCTAGTGATTTATTAATGGACATAGATTTTACACCATTTTACATCGCACTCGATTGCTAGACATTGATTATGTGAACTGTGAAGGCCCAAAAGATCAACATCGGTCTAAGTCCCACATTTTATTGTGGGAAGCACCCCATGTTCCTCCAATAGTGTGTAAGCTCTACGATTAATTAAGAAGGGTTGTCTATTCAAGGAGACCTTGTTTTAGGTTGTAATCCACTTAATGAAGGCTAAATAAAGGTAACATAATCACATGCATCTGTCACTTATGCCTTTGTTTAGACGTGCAATATGCTTATGGCAGTATAAGACATATATATAATTATTGGTGATAAAAAAAAAAATAACTAATTAAAAATAATGTGTCCGGGTCTTATTCAATGTATTAACTTTCAAATCACAATCAGATCAATAAATTGCCACCATAATTGTAAGATATATACTAACGTTTGTTCATTAGTTTCCTCATAATGATGTCATCCCTACAACATTAATCTCAAAATTTTTCTACTATATATTACTCCTCAAACTCATGTTATTTAGAATAGTACATTAATAGATATTATCATATTAACTTCTCCATTGATCTATTTTGACTTTTTGAAATAACAAAAACCTAATTTTTATTAATTTTATATAATAACAGATATTTTAAAAAAG
>NC_029790.2:10348174-10367129 GCF_000816755.2 Arachis ipaensis | reverse complement strand
TATACTAACATAATATTAAAACTTTTATAATCTAAAAATTTAGAATTCGATCTTTATTATTTCACAAAAAAAAAAGAATTATTGACATTAGACAAATAAAAAAAAATTATATAAATTTTACACAAACTTAAAAATTTTTGTATGAAAAAGTATATTAAAAAGGGTGTCACTTAAATAAAGACGTCTGAAACGTCTTTTTTTAAAGATGTTTTCTAATAATTAAAATTTAACACATATAATCAATTAAATCGTGTGTTATTTTTGTCAAAATTAGTCCAGCTAAATTAATTTGACCGAAAAAATAGTGAATTAAATTTTGAACGGTCTAAATTAATATTATTTTTTATAAAAGATGACTACAATATCCTTATTATAAAAAATGACTAAAATATTCCTATTATATATATATATATCGAAAACTCTAAATCCTAACCCTATGACGATAGAGAAGTAAAGGGCTAGAATTTAGGATTATTAAAATTAATATATATAATAGAAGTATTTTAGTCATTTTCTATAATAAAGATATTGTAGTTATTTTTTATGAAAAATAATATTAATTTAGACTAGTTTAAGATTTGATTTATTATTTTTTTGGTCAAATTAATTTGTCTGGCTTAATTATAACAAAAATAGCACCGTCTAAAGTCTAATCGATTATATATGTTAAATTTTAATTATTAAAAAGCATCTTTAAAAAAAGACGTTTTAGGTGTCTTTATCTAAGTAGCTCTCTATTAAAAATATAATTATTTATTTATCTTCTCTTATAAATTAAGTTTTTTAAAACAATAGTTTTATCATATTAACAAACGTACTAACATGCTTTAAGGAAAACAGCTTCCTATTTCCCACGTCTGATTTTGATTTACTACAGTGAAAATGTTAGACATAAGGGAGAATTGTTCACTATTCGTCATGCAGAAAAAGAAATTTACACTTTCATCGTTCATGAATCATATCAGAGTATGCATCCATGTCAAGTTTGATAGGAAGAAAGGAAAATTACAGAAGAATAAAGAAAAAAGATGAATGGAAAGAGGTAGATTAGCGAATAATAATCATAATTCGCTATTATCACAAATTGACTTTAATTAGAAGCTAAGGAATTGAAGCATCATTATTCAAATTCTAATCAGTATAATTAAGCTAGCTAGCTTTTAACTTGGATCAATTATTTCAGTTAATTACTTTGGTTAATTTTGGTTTTGTCTTGTGACGTGAACTTGCTTTGAGTAAATAACTAAATTTCCACCATGACCACTTTACTTTTAGTGGGAAAAAACATAGTTAACTTTAATTTCATTCTTCAACATTACATCGCCGATATCATTTGAAATAGACCCCTTACTTTATTTTATTTCAGTGACAAATAGTTGGCCCCAATAACGGGGTGTAGCTTAATTTTGCACATTCTTCAGGTTTAGTCTTTTCAACAATCTCCACCGCTGTATTATTTATGGAAGAATAATAATGCAAATTTAAGCCAAATCACATTTTAATCATTCTATTGAAAAAAAAAGCATATTATACTCTCAATCATTCAATGGTAGGTCATGGATCAAAATGAGATGAAGATGCCTGCTTAACCATCTTCCAAACATCAAGACCAATGATCTCCCAATATTCTTTGAAGAAGAAAGCTTGAAACCCATCCGGACCTGGAGCTTTAAAAGAGTTCATGTGAAAAACAGCTGTTTTGACTTCCTCCATAGTAACTGGTGCCGTAAGATTATTGCTAGCTTCCTCATTCAGAGAAGGCAGAGGCACATCACCAAGGCAACCCAAATCAACATCATCCAAATGACAGAATAAGCTTTTATAGAAAGACTCTGCTTCTTGACTCAGAACTTCTGGATCAGTTTCCCACACTCCATCCTTGAGAAAAAGACCATGAATCTTACTATGGATTGTGCAACAAGATAATCCCAAAGGAGAACCCTTTTATTAAATTGAGGACTGCCATAAATACCACTACACCTCCAAATTAAATTATCAAAGTGAACCTCAACAGTAACACCCTGATCAAAAGCATCAATGAACTTACAACAAACATCCTTCATAGAGGATAGAAATCAAATACCTCCCTTATGCCCCTGTGCCTCTACTATACCAACAGAGTGATACCCCAACCTTTCCCAAAATAATTTTAAATGCTGAAAAGGGGAGTGAGTTTCAACCACAATAAAGAAAACATGTCTAAATTTCCTAACAAGTTCCTTACAATGCACCCGGGCTAACTTATTAGAAGCACCCCTAATATTCCAAACAATCATATTTAAACTATCCATAAATAATAGGGACAGAATAAATAAGAACATAAACTCTAAACAGAATCACCAACTTCAATAGGTGGTTTGTCCTGCGGTACTGGCACACTCTGATCCTCAATAATTGCCACCTTTGGACCCCCTGACACTGCACTTGCCATGCTTCCATCTACTAAGGTTTCCTCCGTTGTGCCACCATTTTTATCAACTGGCGAGTTCTGCAAGGAGGAAGGCCGAGGACGCTTCCGTAGAGAAATTCCACGACGTGTAGGAGTTCTGCGCGATGGAGATGGCGCAATTTCATGTTTTTCTTGCTTCCCCATCCTAATGCCAATTGATTTACCTCCATCACCATGCAAATTGGGTCTTGGAACCCTTCTCGAACCAAACTTGTGCTGCTTTCCATCTTGGTCCTTCAAACATGATGACTGGCCCATTGTGAATTTTCCCTTACGGAGCACTTGTTGCCAGCCCTCTCCATCATCCATGCATACCTCATTAACAAGACCATCAGGCACGTGAGGAGCCAATGATTCCGTAACCACATCCTTCCCTTTAACAACTCCTAATTTCTCACCCAAATCACGAGCTTCTGATTCAGCCTCTTTTTGAATCTCATGATTGTTGTGTGGCACTAGTGTTGGGGCTTCATTATTTTTTCCATCACCAAAGGAATTTATGTTTCCTTCCAAGGACTCCTTCTCCATGCACAACGATTTATCATGCCCATACCGTGCACAAGTAGCACAAATCAACTGTAAACTCTCGTACTCCACTTCATAAGTCACACCCTCCACTATAATATGTTTGATTACAGGCAACTCAAGATTAATTTGAACACAAGCTCGGGCATATTTTCCTCTTTCTGCAAGCTTAGTAGCCAAATCTACTTTCACCGGAATCCCAATTGCAGAAGCAATTCGCAGCATTGCTTGTTCCTGGTAGCACCAAATTGGAAGTCCCGAGACTCGAATCCATACCAGCGTTGATCCAAAGGATTTTTCGCATGGCCTAAAATCCACATCCCATGGCTTTACTGCAACATAGTGACCGTCTATCAACCACGGGCCACCAAGAATGACTTTCTCACGATCCCCAGCAATATCAAATTTAACCAAAAAATATCCAAATCCCACATCCAACAAATCAAACCCTCCTTTGATGCGCCATATTATCCGGAGCTTATGCATGAGAGCCGTGTAGCCATAATACTTATCCAACACCTTGATCACGATGGCTTCCTTACAAGGTTCAGCTAGACAGCTCTTTGCCTCCTTGGTAAAACTGACACTTGGTGGACGAGAATCACCCTGCTTACCTGTCACCGTTGCGATACCATCCCCAGATAAAGATCCTACTAATGCAAAGGCTTTAAGCTTTTCTGCACCAATGACTTTATCTCTAAAAGAGACCTTGGATGGCTTTTCTAACCCCTCTCGAGAAGAACCCTCCTTAACACCGGATACACACCCACCCACGCTCTCCCCCTTATCTCTTCTGATGGCATGGCCATCTTCCTCACCGTGTTTCACCCTCAACCGCTCGCCCCCGCTTTCTCCTTCTCTCATTCTCTTTGAGTACGGAGTAATGGTTTAATAAATTTTCCCACATCCAACAAATCAAACCCTCCTTTGATGCGCCATATTATCCGGAGCTTATGCATGAGAGCCGTGTAGCCATAATACTTATCCAACACCTTGATCACGATGGCTTCCTTACAAGGTTCAGCTAGACAGCTCTTTGCCTCCTTGGTAAAACTGACACTTGGTGGGCGAGAATCACCCTGCTTACCTGTCACCGTCGCGATACCATCCCCAGATAAAGACCTTACTAATGCAAAGGCCTTAGACTTTTATGCACCAATGACTTTATCTCTAAAAGAGACCTTGGATGACTTTTCTAACCCCTCTCGAGAAGAATCCTCCTTAACACCGGATACACACCCACCCACGCTCTCCCCCTTATCTCTTCTGATGGCATGGCCATCTTCCTCACCGTGTTTCACCCTCAACCGCTCGCCCCCGCTTTCTCCTTAAAATTTCTTGATGTTTTGAAATGGATTTGGAATATATTAAAATTAAAATTAAAATATTTTACTAAATCACAGAGAGACACGTGGACATAACGGAAGAACAAAGGAAAAAGAAGTGAACAGAAAAGCAGGAAGGAGAAAAGAGTTTAGCAATGGAATCGAAACTGGAAACTGGAAAGTGAGAACGTAGAATTCAATTGGAAGATGGACTCAGCGGAGGAGCGAGCAGTGAGAGATTTCATCGCAAAGGAAGTCCCCGACTGGAACGACGACGTCGTTTCGGTGGCGAGGTTCAAAGCATTCTCCGGCCAGAGATCCGATTGGCAGCCCAGGTTCCTCTTCTGGAGACACTTGATCCTCAAAATCGCCACTCACTTTCGCCTCCTCTTCATAAAACCCTCCCAGGTCAGTTAATTACTACTTTACTACTACTACTACTACCACCACCTCCATTTTTTAGGGTTTTCCAAATTTCAATTTCTCCGCCTCTTACCTTTAATTTTGGCTGTTATTTGCAGGTTAAGAGTGTTTGGTTTAACCGAGGAGGGTTAACCCCCTTATGTCTTGACCACGTTCTGGTCAGTCTCTCTTTCTCACTATAAAATTCTCATTCGTTTTACTGTTTTTCTCTTAGTTTAGTTTAGTTTTCAATGCCGGTGGAGTCTCATTTAAATCTTAATATCAATGATAATTACTGGAAGTGAAGCTAGGTCATAGCTGTTAAGGATATATAGGATTCATTCTTTCTAATGTTTCTATGAGGCTCAAATATTAATTTGACATACACACATGATACATGGATACGACAATTATACATCACATTGTAACGATAGGGTAACCAATAGATTGAAATAAAAACCTGAATTATAAAAGGAAATACAGAAAAATTGACTTCAGTATTCGTATAGATGCACTTATCTAGTTCATTGTTATAAAAGTATCTATTAATGTAGATGTAGATACCTACGATTACATATGTCTTGGAACATCTATGGCATTTCCCTTCTTTCCTTCTTTTTCAATTGTGATTTGCGTAAAAAGAAATTATTTCTTTCAAAGGATAATAAATTAAGGCTTTACATGTGTTCAGTTTTCAGTCTCTAATGTATAATGAAGGTGACCTCACAAGAATTGTGGATCTTGCGGATCCAACAAGTGGACGATTGTCCCAACTATTCAGAAAAGTTAGCAACTTAGTAGCAAGATCAACTCCGGATATTATGTCTGAAGAATTTGTCATTTTAACTTCTCTGCTTCAGGTAATTTACCCATCCTTTCATTTCAACAGCTTTTCTTCTCATATGTTTATTCATTTCAATTCCTCCAGCACATGTTCTATGAGTTTTTTATCTATCATATGAAGTTTTGACTGAGAGAGTCTGAGATTGAGTAACTTATATTGCACTGTAACCCACAAAAAGTACATTTTAGTATTGGTCAAAGAACGGTTCAATGTCAACATTTAGTATCTGGCATTGTGTGATATATCATATGGATATATGAAATTCTTCCTACATTTTATGTGTAGAGTAAGGCTGCTGAAGTTGTCAAACATCTATCTGAAAGTCACTGGAATTCATCATGTATCATCACAATGAAGAAATTCCAGGACATATGTGGAGGGCCTGATGAAGCATCTGCAATCTTGAGGTATATGTCAGGATGTGGTACAGCAAAGTATCTTAAAGTCCATAAGAAAGAATTTGTAGAGGTACGGAAACTTGGATATCTTATTATTCTATCTTAGGCATGTTTTTCTTTAAATAAGTTAATTGACATTTCTGATAAGCTAATGGAAGCTATTCTAAGTTTTGGCTTTGATTAATGCCGCTCAAGATTCTTTTCCTGGGTATTATTAATACCGATTTACTTTTTATGGTTGAAACTCTTTTCTTATTTCAAGTTTGTATTTTACAGGGTGTAAAAATTTCTCCTTCAGCTTCCACATTATCTAGCATATCTAATTTAGACTATGATGTCTTGTACTTGATCTGGACAACTGAGAGGCTTCAGCAGCAACTAGACATGATTGACAGACGTTATGAGTCGTAAGTTTTTGTTTACAAGTCTTTATATTTGTATGTAACCTTAAGGTGCTTCTAAATATACCAATCAAAATTGGAGTAAATAAAACAAAATCTTCATATATTTTGCCTTTCTTATTCCAAAGTCAATTATTGCTATTTTATCTTAGTTGATATACAAAGTAACATTCTCGTTGTAAAGGATATGATAAATTATTATCATATGATTATCAGGTTATCCTTTTGTGGTACTGTCACATGACCTGATAACCAATCACATATAAAGTATCAATCAACTCAAATTGATTTACTAAAAAATAATTTGAAAATATTTATGCACAAGACAAATGGTGTTTACAAAATTACAATTAAGATTCAAAAGCACTCTTGGTTTTATAGCACACACTGTCTTTCCAGTTTACAGATGTTGTGTAGGGATGTTTGCTCAAAATTTGCCTCACAGATTGATTCTTTTAGGTCAAGAAAGTCAGCGTTGGCTTCTCTACATTCAGGGAACAAAAAATTGGCCCTTAGGCATGCAAGGGAGCTTAAGCTGGCCACTCAGAGTAGAGATAAGTGTTCATCACTTTTGAACAGAGTACAGGAAGTACTTGGTGTTATTGCAGATGCGGAGGCTACCAAAAAGGTACAACTTCAAATATTCTTTTGGACTAATCAGTTTATATCAGATTCTGAAGATTGCATTCAGCTGTTGATCCATCATTTGCTACCAGATATCTGAAGCTATGCAGATTGGAGCCAATGCAATTAAAGAAAATAAGATTAGCGTGGAAGAGGTTGATCTCTGTTTACGAGATCTCCAAGAGAGCATTGATGCACAGAAGGAAGTGGAAAAGGCGCTAGGTATATTTTTCATATCTTCTGTGGCAAGCATTTAAATTGTGCTTTTCATTTTTCTTTAATGATGGGTTTTGTAATAGATATAGAACCCCAAGGATTTTTCGAGATTGTTGTAATGTCCAAGTCCAATGTCTATTTTTAGCATTCGTGTTTTTATTGGTTGTTGCTTTGTGTCAACTGCAGAACAAACTCCATCTTACACGGATGTCGAAGATGAAGATATCCAAGACGAATTGGAGAAGTTGGAGTTGGCTATTGAGAAAGAGGCTCCAGTTCCTGCAGTTGAAAAGGCGTTTGGCACCACAGAAGAAGGAAGAGCAGCTGCAGAAGCCACTGAATTTATCAATGAGGCTTTCTCAAATCTCAGGCTGTCAAATGGTGCATCTGTGAAGCAAGGTATCACTAAGGAGGGATCAGAGGGTGACAGAGAATCAAAAAAATTAGAAATGGAGGCTGTGTAAACTATAAAGTCTTAAAAGAGAAAATTATGTTGTGCACTTGTGCTTCACCCTCGCCTATGTCAAAATTACCCATATTTTGGGGGACTTCGCACGTCTTTATAACTTAGTAGTTCATTTTTTAGATTTACTTGTGATGACTAGATGCATTTTCTGATAGTTGTACAGTAGTTGTGCATAAATCTTGAATTATATGTCTCTCAACCAAATAAAACACTTAATTTGTTGTATGGCATGCCATTTATTCTTCAGAAAGAAACTCGTGTATTTGGAGAAGGTCTAGTGTTATATCTCTGCGGACCAAAAAGATGGTCAAGACCAATTAAAAAAAAAACTACAAACTTGTCATCACCAAATAAATATTAGTGGTTTTGGACGAGTTTAATGTTCAACTGAAAGTGAAAGCAATCAGATAAATGAAAAAAAAATGAATATTTATATATATAAAATAACATCTGATAAATAAATAAATACAAGGCAAGAGTACGTGGTGATTGGTGAACATGATAGCGGAACGCAAATGCTAAAGCTATCCCTTTCAGTTATGACTTATGAGAACCAAGGCCAAAAATTTACGAAAGAGCTATTTTCTTCTTTTTATTAATGTAATGTAATGTTTCTATGATTTTCTTCAAAACTCAAACTTCAAATTATTAAAAATCTTGATTTCTTAATAAAGTAAAGCCGTGATGATAAAATGCTAGAACATGACAACTAATGAAGGTTACTCAAGTTTGTGTGGGTCATTTTGATGGGTACACGGTACATACATGTGAAAGCTGTAAAGCATGGAATGAAGCAGCACTATCTTGATTTGTGTAAAGTGTTAACCAACTTTACGCTATCAACTACTTTACATTATTCTGCTATTCCATTCCATAATTATTCTTTTCCTCCTGATTGATGATTGTGGGAAAATAGAAGGGGTAGCTGCTGCTAGTTGTGTGTTGGTGAAGGGAAACCTGATCACCATTATTGATTGCTTGAACATGTGAGACATCTAGACTGGAAGAATTGGCGATTGACAATGGCGCAATTGGTGGAGTGGGATTGATGAAAAGTGGTGATGGTGGCATAATCATAGGCCTCATTTGGTTGAAGAAACCATCAAACATGTTTTGATGGGGAATGCCTGTGCCTGATGATGGCCTATAACACATTAACTGATTATGATGATTATGTAACATCATCAATGGCATGCAAAGTCCTCTCCCCATTGACATTATCTGCAAACATATACATATGCAACAATGTTTCTATATATATAAGATATCTCAACACTAATTATGAACTTGAATTAGCTAGATAGAGGATTAATTAATAGTAAAATTAACCTGCAACTGAAGCTTCAGGGTCTTAAGATAGTCAATTGCATCATCAAGAGTTGAAGCTTTATCAATCTAACATATACATTATTGGCATTCACAATGAGAAAAATAAAGTTGGGAATATAATGAACACTAGAGACTAGTGACACACCTTATTGCAATTGGGTATGAGTTCTTTCAATGTATGAATCCTCTTGTTGACCCTGTCAGATAAATTATGAACCTCTGGGTCCCTGCTTCTCTTGGCTCTGGTACCTGCAGCTGGTGTTTCCTTTGCTATTATTACATCTTCTGTTTCTTCATCATCCTGCATGAATAGATAATAATGTATTATAGATACTATAGGCCACAGGGTGGTTGTTCCAGCTTCTTCACTTACATCATCACTTATATATGTTGTGGTGTCATCATGATCATGATCAGTGATGTTGCTGTATTCCTCATGCTGCTTCCTCATAATACCAATGTCAGGGTCGTTTGAGGCTCCAATAGAGCTTACAGGGGAAGATGCTACTACCAAGTGTTGCTCAATATTATTATTACTATTGTAATTAGGTGGTGGTGGTGCTGCTGAACTTGATGAGGCTCCATGATATGGTTTTTGAGCATGAGAGTGTCGATCAAGTGGTTGTACCTGATGAAAAGGTGTTTCTTTGAGTTCTTGTGTTGCTGCTTTGTTATTATTAGAAGAATCAATCACCACAGATGAATGATCATGACCTTTACTACTAGTGGCAGCAGCAGCAGCAGAAGAAGATTTGTTGAGTAAGAGTGAAGGAACCAAGAAGTTTGGGAAGTTCACCATTCCTCCTCCTAATGATGTTCTCTGATTATTATTATTATTGCAAGTACCCAAGTGCTGTAGTGTGTGTGATTTTGTTGTTGCTTGTGCTGAACCTGAAAAATCTATTATTCTTGGTTTCTTGCACTGTTGTGATAAGGAGGAGGAATATGTATTACTAATGAGTTTGAAGTTTGAAAATCCTTGTTGGATCTGCTTCTTGCTTTGATCCAAAATTGAGGAGCAGTAAAATCTCTCTAACTTTGCTGCTCTTTCTTCCACTGCTGCTCCTCTTCCTTGCACTTTAACTTCACCATTTTCCCATACCAGCTCACCAATATCCTTATTCACATGCCTTGATACATAAATAAAAAATTCAATTAACTAAGCAAAGTTGACAACAATTCAAACAAGGATATATCATATGATGTATTTTGTACCAATTAACTTACAACAAGGAGGAGCTTCTTGTCATCCCTGTGCGGCTGGAGTTGAACATATTCTCCCCCATTAATGGATTCATCAATCGGAGTACCTACTTGTTAATTACTTGTAACTCAAACACACAACTATATAGTCATGTCTTGCTATTTGCTAAGGTGAATATGAACGAACATTCTGGAAACTAGTACCGGTAACAAAATAATTTACTGCATTATCCATGTGGCATGCGTGAAAGTCATATCTACAATCCTATACTGAAAATTGAATTCCTATTTCCTAGTACTTGATAAAAAGATTCAGGGGCTCACACAAGATTCATGCACTTCTCTCTGAAAACGACATACCATGTTCTTCCCATCCAATTTCAATCACTAAAATTACAATAATTTATTTTTATGTACTAATTGTAAAAAATAATTATTTTTTTTTACCCTGTAGATTTACACCTGCTCCTACCAAAAAACAAAAAGCGGAGTGCCGACAAATTACTATGTTGATAGTAAAATGAAACATACACGTAACACTAAAGTTAATTTATGAACAGAGATTGAGATAAGATGTGTAGTATAGTAGGTCTCCAATACTATCATCATTGGTGGATTTTATTTATTGAGAGCTAAACCTAGAGACATATAAATATGGGGAAGGTATGCATGCACCACAAAAGAGGGGGCCACAGGGGGACTACTATAAATGATGCAACATAGAGGGAGACCAAGTGGGATTGGTTCTGCTTTCCCACTTTCACGTGAAACTCACGTGCCCCTTCATCCTCTTGTCTGTACTTCGAATAATCCTGAATGCAACACCACACACAATCACTCACTCACAGTCTTCTTCCGACACCGTATGGACTTTTGTCATATTATTTTATCTATCATTAATTTCTAAATGACTCGTCAACTGTTTCACTACTCAAAGTCATCGTCATAACATGCACCCAAAACTCATGTAACCTTATCTCCTTCCTCTCTTTTTTTTCTTTCTTTTTCTTGTTTTTCTCCTCAGCCATACTTCATCAATAATGCATTTTTTTTTTCCTTTTTTTCTTTTTATTTGTTTGTTACAATTGGCAGAAACGTGCTTCTATTAGTCAGGGAAAAAAATATGTTTGTTTGTGTGTCACTAAATTGATAAAAAAAATATTTTTTTAATATTTTTTTTTATTTTTTAGCGTGTTTGGTAAATTTTTAGTGAATTTTGTTAGATAGACAATGACTTTTGTGAACAATGTGAACAATGAGCTCTAAAATTGGCCCAATAAAGTAAAAATACAGTACACTCCCAAATTACCCACCTAAATCTTAATATTAGAATAATCATCCGCACACCTAATGAATTGAACATCCGATATATTCATTGTTCACATTATTTAGTATTTTCATTGTCTACTTATACTTTTCCATTTTTAGTAGTAAAAGTATTAGAAAAAAAAAAGGATTTTGCTAAGTAGACAATGATTTTCATGAACAATGTGAACAATGAGTTCTAGAATTGACTCAATAAAATAAAAAAAACACTTCATTCTCAAATTATCCTCTAAATCCTAACATTAGGATAACTATCTGCACACCTAATGAATTGAACATCCACCCATTATTAATTTTGCATGAGTAAATCGAATCAAAAGGAATAACCATCCAATTGTAAATAATGAACATAATCATCTGTATACCTATTAAATTGAACATTCGACAAATCCATTATTCACATTATTTAGTATTTTCATTTTTTACTTATACTTTTTCATAAAAGAAAATATCTTTTGTGAGAAGCTACAATTTACATATTTTTTTAAAAGATCTTTTTTTCTTAAAAAAAATATTTTCACATAATAAATAAATAAAAAATACTTTTAATTAATATTAGATAATTTTAGAGTTTAAATTTATAATTTAGAATTTAGAATTAATATATTATAATAAAAGATCTAAAATTAAAAATAAATAAAATAATTAAAAAAAAATAATTCGCTAACATTACTCTTGACACCGGGACGTCGCTTGGACCACTAATCTTGGCGAAGTTAAGAACCCCACTATGGTGACATAGTTTAGATTCACCAATTTTGGCGAGGTTAGCAACCCCACTATGGTAAAAATAGCCATAAACCCACTTTGGTCGCCCAAGCCAAGGATGCACCTCTTACTCTCAAAGAGTCCAGAGAAAAATAAGCACACAGCCTATTTTATATTCAAATCAAACTTCAACTCTATTTCATAAATAAAAGGTACATGACTTATTTATACTAGTAGGAGAAGGAAAAGCCTTCATAGCTTGAACGATGTGGGACTAATACATAACACAAAATTCACTATCCTAAAGAATATGGGACTTGTATTTCCTTATTACAATTAACTAATATAATTAACCTACTAACTCTACTTATTGTTCCTGCGTCAACTCTAGTCATATATATGTCCTACGGTCTTGGTGAAATGATAGGGTTAAATTTATAAATTTTGAAGAATTTACATAACGTATTTATATATGATTAGGCTTTTAGGAAAAGAAATTGATGACAACATTATTTAGTTTGTTACTTTGCAAGTTTCCATGCAAGTTTCCATTCCTGCGTGACGGCTCCAAAGTTTTTCCGTTGCGCTCAACAAGATTTCTTAAGTTGCTCCTCTCTCTCTCTCTCTCTTTCTCTCTCTGAGTAATTTGATTTACTTTATGATAATTTACTGATTGAATTCTTGGTAATGACTTTTATTGATGACAAATGGCGAGAATGGATCCTCTAACAGGCAATTAAGATCTCCATTACTTATGCAATCAGTTAGTAGAAGTCATTCGAGAGCTGCAACTGCGTTTCCCTCTGATGCATGTAAGTGATTGAATTTGTCTGCCACAGAGGAAAAAGTGCATTTTGTTGAGAGTAATTTTCAAAAACGAGAAGGTTTGATCACTCAGTCTTGCTCATATATTGGTATCTAATTTTGCATCATGTGCTGATATGAAATATATTGTTTTGGTTGTAAGTGATAAAAAAACTGCTACTGAAAGTGATTTCAAAGCATTCTTCATACTCATCTAATTATATTCTTTCTAATTAATCTATTGGATGTAGAGGAAAATATAGAATCACTTGTGAAGCTACTGGTTGATTACATCTTGGAAGCCAAAGAAAATATTGATGGAAACTTTGTTGCTTCTCTTCGTAATGAAAACATGGTAACGATTTTAATTAAAATTATCTCCTCAACATAATTATCTTGCTCTTAACGATTTGTTTCGAATGTCTAATGACAGAAAAGACATTATGACATATGACATTTATGTTCAAATGGTTGAGATTTACAATGAACAATTTAGAGACTTACTTACTGAGGACAAAACATATAATAAATTAGAGATTAGGAGCTACAATGATGATGGATTGAGTCTTCCTTATGCTACATTGCGTCCGGTAACATCTACAGCTGATGTTATGACCCTCATGAAACTCAGTGAGGTCAACCTTGCTGTCAGTTCTGCTACACTACTGAGCAATAGGAGTAGTCGTTCCCATAGGTAAGTTTTAAAAATTTTTCAGACCTTATAAGTTAAATTTAAATGTTTAATGTAGACACTGATAATAAAGGCTGTTTAATTCAGTATACTTACCGTGCATGTTCACGAAAAAGATACATGGAATTCATGGATCCAGGCTGAATTGCAAATCTTCGTTAGGAGGGAAGCCGGTACCATGTAAGTTAAAACCTTTAGAGCTGCCAAATTTCTATTAATATGTTTTGTAATTTCATCATACTAAGAACAAGGTTATGTTTAGATGAGAAGGAGAGAAATTCTAGAACACGCGCCTCCTCCGGCAGCGGCAAGGACCTCGAAACGGTGGTTGTAGGAAGACTTCAAGAGCCAAATATCAATGCTGGGGTGGTTGCTTCGACTCAAAGCAACCCCAACAGTTCCAAACCTCCAATTTAGTATTCTTTCTTTTTTGTTTTCTTTTTTTCTTCTGTGTTTCTTATAGAATCTTGGTGATTTGACAAACAGCTTTATTTAACTGACGATCTATGCTAAAATTTGGTCTAAGGTAGTCTATTTGTTGTATTGCCATTCGTATACTTCTGTGCATCTGTGTATGAGATGCTATGAAACTATCCACTTTTGCGCATTTAATGATTAATTTTGAGTCAATTTTCTTATGACTTGCAGATTAACTTCATCCCTTAATTTTGTGATGAAGGATTTCGTTGGACATCATAAAGACCAGAAAATTGTATATTACCACTGTTCACTAATAATTGTTAGTTTAGCAAAATTGGAACATTCTACATTCACAAATCAACATACTACCTGTACTTATGATTGTACTACTTATTTATGCACTGTTTATGGATTTCAACTTTGATCATTTGCCAAGTTTCATGTCTAATCATTTAATTACTTCTATTGGTGATAAAATATTCTGGTTGTCTATATTTTTGTTATAGTATATATGTACATAGATACATGTTTCTATCATTAGTATGTGTCGGCTGGTGAACTTATGAGATTACATTTACTGAAGTTCTAAAATTGATGCTATAATTTGTTGTGTACCATAGGCTAGTTATTTTATTCGTTTGATCAAATTTAGGCTTGATGTTTGTGTTGAGTTTTAGAATTCTGAAGCTCATACTTCACATTCAGTTTGTTTATTGTGTAGTAAATAGAACATTTTTTCTATTTATGAATTAGTGTAGTATGCATATTATTTCTATTTATCCGCCTATAATCGCTGATAGAAATGCAAGAAAATCCTTAGTTTTATGTACAATGTGGAATTTATTTGTGTGTGGTTGTTAAGGACTTTATCCCCTGCATCTAATAAGGATAGAGAAGTATGTTGTTGATAGATTTTTAGTTCTTATTGAGGTTCTAAGATCTGGTAAACTTTTGATTGTATCTTCTAATATTATTCATAAGTTATAGAAAAAAGATTTAATGGTTATAAGCTACTCCCAATGGGGTTGTGACTCTACCAGGTTGAGTACATTTTTATGATAAACACATGTTCATAACTCTTGCATTTCTTTTTCAAAATCAACCAGGTTCCTCGGCAAGATGACCAGTTTCACAGGTTCATTGAGGTTCGGTTTCTTCTCTTCTTAGTTCTTATCAATAAAAAAAAATACTTGAGGGTACAAAATGAATTAGGGGCATAAAAACTATTTACAAATATTAACAAACAACAATAAAACCTTATTACATAGACTAAACGACTTAAAATAAACACATAATTATATAAAATAATGCTACAAGTTCAATCTTCAAAGAGAATCGAATCTCATGAATGCAGCCTTCTTCTTCTTCTTCTTCTTCTTATGCTGTTGTTTTATTCACTGCACTGAGCTACTGAGCAGACCAAAGTAGTAGCAGTTATTAAATAGCTACTACTTTTAAAGCTCTTATTTATTTATGTATATTTTATTTGAGAACTTGGTATTGCGCGTCTCGAAGTGTAGTTATTTAAAATGACGTTGGCATGAGAAACCATGATACTTTGCTTAATTGTATGCTAATTTTTTCTTTTTTTCCTTTTGTAATTCAAGGGTAGGAGAATAACTTCAAACAGACGAAGGGATCTTGACCAAGTTACTGGGAGAGCTCTGATTTTTCCTTGAGAATGGCATCATACTATTGAGAACTAATGGTGGCCCTCTATTAGGATTTAATTTTACTCTGGAGACAATATCTTTTTTTTTCCACCTGTTTGTATCCATTCTAGCTAGTTTAGAATTTTGGGTGAGACTTTTGTTTAACATTACCATGTTATCACGTGTAAGACTGAAACAGATGGAGTTATTGATTTTTATGAAAAGAGTTATGCATTTAGTTTAATTTTTAAGGAATATATTACTAAAATTGAATCTTGAATTATGCTGGAGCATCAGAAGTTTGAGAAAGAATAAAATAAATAGTAAATTTGGTTGAATATCCGAGACTTTCAAATGTCATTAATTAATTTAGCAAATACTAGTAAGGTTGATTTTAAATTGTATAGTAATTTACGAGTGTATGTCATTTGGCAAGGATTCTAACTGATAATAATTTTCAAGAAAATATACGTTTGCCTTGGCATGGAAAAGTCATGAGTTATGAATTATGATCAATACTAATGGGAAAAAACAAAAGATAATGAATAGCTAGTATAGATTTAAACATTTTGGAGGAAGCAAGCAATATAAATATTAAGTAAAAGAGATTAAACTAACAATTCTAAATATAAACCAAATATGATTACATGGCAATTATAGATTTTTAATTTTTGTTTGAATTTTATTGCTTATACTTATTGTAATTCCTGGTAGCAGAGTCAATGACATTATGCAGTATCAAGTTTTGGGGCCTTAGAATCATATCCGACGCAAATCGCATCCTTGTAGCATCATTAACGTACAAAATATAAATATTTTAAGTTACCAACAAAACCATGCACACTATTAAATGAGGTACTATGTATCTTTTTTTCTAGCAAAAGAAAATTATATTTATTATATAACTATATATCTTCTTGTAGTTTGTCATCTAAGTTGTCACTCATACCCCACAGTCATTACTGTGTTAAATAAGACGCAGTTAGCTTATGCAGATAAATATTTCAAAAAGAAAAATACAAATACAGATATTCCTTACAAGTCAGGAGCTTGTTCTCCTATTTCTAGCATATCCACAAATGCAAATTTAAGTATCTGCGGCTTAAATAGAGTGTTTTATTTATAGAACGACTCATACTTGAGCATATCTTTCAGATATTTAGCCTATTCATGTAGGAAAAAAATTAAATAAAGGATAAAATTTGAAACTTTTAAAAAATATCATAATTTAAAAAAAATGAGAAAAGTAAATTTACCACTATACTCGATCTCTTTTGCTCTTTATTTGAAGCAATCGGTAGGGAGTCTAGCAGAATTATTTGATGATTGCACAAATAAAAAACAACTAAATATCAATGCATGTTGTTCTCGTTGACAGGTAAAAAAATCTAGTACCAACTTTCACGTATTAGGATATTACTAGATACAAAAATTTTAAAAACAAAAAGTATAGCTCAGTTCATAAAGATAAAAGCCATTAAACAATGAAAAAAATACAATAAATTTTATACCTTTTTTAGACCTTTATTAACTTTTTTTATGAATTCTTTTTTATAATATTTCAACAAAACTTTAATTTTAGTATCACATTCCAGTATGAATTGTTGAATTTAATAATTAGGGGCTAAATCAGTGACAATAATTATACAATAAGATAAAATAAATAAAAATAGTAACAAACCTAAAAAGGAGATGGTGTACCGAAAACATAGCTGGCAAATACCAATGTGTTTGATATCCTATTCCTTTCTCTTGCACAGTTAGCATAGTAGCCACCAAATCCAATACTTATGTGGTAATTAATAAATTTATTAAGAATTGAAAGTATGCTAGAGATAATAACTTAATTATGCACTTACATCCCCATGCACCCATTTCTTGGAAATTAATGACTTGAAATTGTCACAAGTTCCGCTAAACTTGTTTGTTATCACCAATACCTCATCACTACAAACATGAAACACATTAATATTGTATCATTTTTTAAAGTTTTAATATATGGATAATGAGATACGTAACCTTCTTTTATTTGGTGAAAACACATAGGTTGCCATTTTAATATCTAGGTCATCCAAATCTATGTATGCAGGAGGCTTAAATAAAACTGGGATCTATTGCAAAATAAAAAAAAATGGTAAGATTATTAAGTTATGTAACCTTAGATGATTGATGCAAATTCTTGTGATATACAAACTTACAGATGGCCATTCAATTCTCCATTTATTGTGCTCAGTCATTTTGTTGTATAGGGAATGCATGCTAATAGAATATCCACTTGATGTACTCTTTTTTAAGAGTGTCTTTTGCTCTTCGGTTAGAGATTTGTGTGAGGCCCTCAGTATAGTTTTTTTATTTTTTAAAAATTTGTCTTTAATGGAGACAGTATTCACACCAATCATATTCTTAGACAAATATGGATTCCAGACAATTCTTCTCTTGGCCGTAGATACCTTCTTATCGTGTACACTTGTATGCTTTGATGCTTTCTTATTTGTACCAGAGTCAAACTGATGATGTTGTGGAGACTTTAGCAGTTTAAAAATTTCATCGGTATCTCTTGAATTAGTAGATTGAAAAAGATATAAGAGAGTAGGAGGCCAAAAATTTGTGACAGTTGAACCTACGATAAGTGATGGTGGAAATAGGTTGTATAGCGATGGATGCATGGTTGTCGGAGATTGGTTAGAATATACTGCAACAGTATAAAAATCGTGGTATATTGATTAGAAATATTGGGGTATGTGAGGTATATAGTTGAAGTACAAATAATATAAGAGTTGGTTATCAATAACATTAATGCTAACCTCTCTCGTGTCTCTTTTTTTCTCGCTACGTTAAGGTTGTCCAAATAATTTTCGCTTACCCATGTCAAGCACCCAAGCATATATGTAACACAATTAGAATAATATTGTGAATATAATTTTCTAACGACATGTTAAAATATATCTTTATATATAGTTTAAATTTTTGCTTGCTCAGTCTTTATTTTTGAGAAATTATCTTTTAAAAAGATTTTATTATTGCATATTTATATCATATCATATAATTACAAAGTATGTGCATCTTTTATGAGTGTAATTTAAAAAAAAATACTATTTAAAGTAGATATTATTTTTATTTTAAAATTATTCAAAGTAAATATTATTTTTATAATTTATTATTACTCTTCGTG
>NC_029790.2:10322923-10348020 GCF_000816755.2 Arachis ipaensis | reverse complement strand
CTAGTGATATTATCATTTAAACTTGTAATTTTTATATATAATATTGATTTTGACTGAATATATGATTTATTTAAAAATAAAATCTGTATGATTTATTTTGATTATAATACTAATAAGATTGTCAATAATTAGATTGAATTTATATTTAATATAGATTCACTTTAAAATGATATATAATAGCGACTCTCTTTTATCATTATTATGTATTTTTTCTAAAACACATAAAATCATAAGCTAATTATAATGGTAAAAACACGTAGAAATAATCAGACTGCTTCTGTTGAGGCAAGTTCTATTCCTAATATGAAGAACCATCAAGAATCAATAGAAATTTTGAACATGTACGTAATAATTATTATTTTTATTGTTCTTGTTTTATAAATTTGTTCTCAATATTCTTTTATTTTCTTTTAATAACGAGCCTTTTCATTCACTTCTTCAATTAAAAAAATATGAATTATATTGTAATATTAATTAATTTAGTTATATAAATTTATCTCAAAAGAAAACGGGAAAAAGATTTTTTGTCATTCATAAACCTATCCAAATCCTTGTTATTCTAATCAATCCCGTTTTTTGGCATTATTAACATGTTTCTCTTCTTGTTATTTAAATCTAGCATATAAGAATTTTTGGATTTGATTCATGTATGGCCCTTTGTTACCATCTCTCTTCTGTTGACTTACAGGAAAATTCTTTGATTTAAAAATATGTGTATGGTATTATTTTTTACTATAAAAAATATTAAAAAAAAGATGCCTAAAAATTATAAAATAAAAATATGAGCATACATGATATGATTATGTATTTTGGCAAAAAAAAAAGTAAAAAGGGTTTAGGATTTGGTCACTCACTCTTCGCCGTCGTGACTCACTCACTCTCACTTTATCACTGTTCTGCCTTCTGCGCCTTTGTCATCTGTCCTACACCACCGTTCTCTCTGCTGGTCGCCTGCGTCTCCTTCGTCTAATCGGCTTCACACATAGTTGCACATAATTTTACTATCTCCGTTGCTTCTCTTTATTGTCGCAAATTCGCTCTCTTTTCTGCCTTGCTGTCTTGCCGTAGTTCGTTGCGTTGTCACCGTTTATCGTGTCCTCAGCAATTTGTCCTACTATGCACACAGTCGCACACGTCCCTGGGTTTGTTCCAAAGTGGTGACAATGACATGTCTCTTATATCTAGACTCTGGTTACGGTGAATTTAGATTTGTAATTTGATGAATGATTTTTTATGTTCTACATTTGGGTGTTTATTGTGAATTTCAATTTGTCATTTGATTAATATCTCACTATTATCTTTATTTTTACATCCTTGTTAACTTTTTTTTAGCGTTACAGTGAACACGATCCATTGAAGGACAAAGTGACTTTGGATTCATTAGCCAATTCAATTGGTCAATTGATTTAACTAGTCCAATCTCTTGTTCAACATTTGGAAAATAATTCTAGCTCCCCCTCTAAGGTGTTTAAGGTCTTTGGTTCCAATTCTAATACTCTTACTCAACAAGGTAGTGCATCGAGTAATCCATTGTTGCTATGTTCTATTGAGAACGCAAAGACGGATTTGTCTACTACTAAAAAAAAGAAGAGACTCACTTGCTCCAATTAATGTTCTTGGACTAGAGCTACCTATTGTGAGTACTAAGTAATAAGTAGTTTAGTTTTTATTATTATTATTTCAATAGTAATAGGTTTTTTTATATTTAGTGGGTGTGACGTCGGGATTTTTGCCAGTAAAGAATGTCATAAAAACAGTTGCGTTGTAGATATAGTCTCTAAACCGACAAAAATCCCTTTCGTACAAACGTTTTGGTTGTCACAAGTAACAAACCCCTTTTTAAATTGATAACCGAGTATTAAACCTCGGGTTGTCTTCTCAAGGAATCGCAGGGAAGTATGTTCGTATTATTGGTTATGAGTTTGTAAATTGGGGTTTAGGAAGTAAGGTGGGAATATGTTATATGACAAGTAAAATAAAATAATAATAATAAAAATAAACTCTTGGCAAGGTATGAAGACTGGAGGTCCTATCCCAGTTATCCTTATCAATTGTAACGAGAATTGGATAGAAATCCTAAATCCTAATCCTAAGAGAGAGGAGAGAACCTCTCTCTCTAAAAACTACATCTACTCCTAAAATTGTGAATGGTGTGAGCCTCTTTATGAATGGATGCAGTCCCCCACTTTATAGCCTCTAATCTGTGTTTTCTGGGCCGCAAACTGGGTCAAAAACAGTCCAGAATTCGCTGGTTTCGAATTTTTGCCATGCTGGATTTTCGTCATTGCAATGCGGCCGCATGGATTACGCGGTCGCATCGCTTAGCGTCAGAGGAACTATAGCATATTATATATCAAATCGAAGCCCCGGACGTTAGCTTTCCAACGCAACTGGAACCGCGTCGTTTGGACCTCTGTAGATAAAGTTATAGCCGTTTGAGTGCAGAGAGGTCAGGCTGGACAGCTTAGCAATTTCTCCAACTTCTTGCATTCCTTCCACTTTTGCATGCTTTCTTTCCATCCTCCAAGCCATTCCTGCCTTATAATATCTGAAAACACTTAACACACATATCAAAGCATCTAATGGTAATAAAAGAAGATTAATATTAGCAATTATAAGTCCAAAGAAGCATGCTTTCAATCAAAGCACATAATTAGGAAGGTAAATGTAAAACCATGCAAATAGTATGAATAAGTGGGTAAAGAGTAGATAAAAACCACTCAATTGAGCACAAGATAAACCATGAAATAGTGGTTTATCAGGGTGCATGTATCTTTTAGACCAACAGCTTCGATGAGTTTGGACAATACTGAACTTGCAATTACAGCATACTTATATGGTTATCTATTGGTGGATAAGTAAGTAAACTTAATCAGCATATTGTTTTTTAACAGTGTTGTGGATTTGTTTAGCTGAGATGTATTCAGGAGTTTGATGCCAGGCAAGCCAATTGATTCTCTTGTGCTACAGAGTTAGGCCTGGCAGCATGGACCCTATCCGCGGGTACCCAACCCGGTCGAGTAGGGTTGCCAACCCGATCCACTGTGGAGCGGGTTGGCTTGCGGAGCGGATAGGGTGCGGGTTGATCCTCAACCCTACCCGCCCTACCCGCACCCTCCATAATATGTATTATATATGTTTAAAAATGTTACATATGGGAGTTGAACCAAGGACCTTAAGAATATGCAAAAGGCTCCTGGCCACTGAACTAAATTTATAAATATGTAAACTTTACTTATTAAATTTATCAAAACTTTACAAAAGAAGGAGAGATCAATTCAAAAGCAAGAGCAACCCTCAGTCAAACAAATAAACGGTGTCGTTGTATGTTTAGGGTTGAAATAAAGAAAAGAAGCAGCCTTCAGTCCTTCACTTTCTCCTCTTCGAACCATGGAAGCCTTCGCACACTAAGCCCTAACCCATTCGCCGAACAGCTTCGTCTTCATCTCACTCACCGTCTTCGTCTGCACTCTGGGTGTTCGTCTTCTTCGCCTGTCTTCTGCTCGCCGTCGTCCTCGTCTGTCCTCTGCTCGCGCCGTCGTCTTAGTTTGGTCGCCGAAGGTCAGCACTGCCTGCTCACTGCTCTCTGTTCTTTGTTTTTTTTTTATTTTTTTCATGCGCTCTGGTTCTGGGTTTCTGCTCACTGCTCTATTCTTCATTTTGTTGTGTTAGGATTTTTGTGTTTGTGCTACTTGTTATTGAACTGTGTTGTGATTTTGTGTTTGTGTTTGTACAGATTCATCTGGTGATTCTGCTCGCCGCCTCAGATCGAAGGTTAGTGCTTGCTCACTTGTTCTTCATTTTTTTTTTAATTTTGTTAATGCTTTGCTTGGTATTCTGCTGTGCTGCTATTTTGTGGGTGGGTTGTAATTATTTTGGATTCTTCATTCAGATCGAAAATTTTACTGAGATTAATATAAACGGTGCAACATGAATGATGGTTCAGCTTTAATTTATACTGTCATATATTTAAATGTGGCATTAAAAAATAGAATGACGTTGAATAAATACTTTTGTAGGCTTATTAGTTTGAAAATGGCAGCAGAGATCTGAAAATTAAAGAGATTATTCCATTAAGAAATAATTAATAAAGTTTGAAATGATATGACATGAATTGAGTAGCTTTGTGTAGTGATGTGTTGCTTTGTGTAGCTTACCATGTTGTTATGTGCTGCATCGTGCTTGTTTTTTCCTGTATGTTATCGCCGTTTATGTATCTGCATCTTCTTCACTTGATCTGAGTTGTACTAGTCCTTTTTATTATCATTTTTCTTGTGGATTAAATGGAAAAATGTTGACTGCAATTGAATTATAGAGGATTAATTAGGATACTTTGTAGTTGTGATTTTTATGTTGTAGACTTAGCTATTTTTCTAATGGAAGTTAAGTTGATATAGAAAGGAACTTTTTTTTTCTTTTTATTTTATTTTATATGTATGTGTGTGTAAATTGTATATCTGATTATCTGTACAAAGTGTATTTAAACATGTCACATATATATATTTGTAGGGAATTCACTTCGAAATGTCAAGTACCAATATGGATGTAGTGGCACAAGATGTGGCTGCAGAAGAACAACAACAAGAACCTCTGGTGGAAGCAACTGCTAATTTTGTTCCAGATGAGTCCGCTTCGATTGAAAATAGCAACAAATCGAGTGTGAAGAGTGTTTATTGGCAATACTTTACTCGATTTCAAGAGGAAAAAGATTGGAAGGCAAAATGTAACCATTGCAAATCTGTTCTTGGAGCCAATCCAAGAAATGGAACTACAAATTTGAAGAATCACGTGCTCTACTATTGTAAAAAGATCAAATTAGCAAACTCTAGGCAATCAACAATTGCTGATTCATTATCTAAACATGCAAGTGCTGTGGATACTTTTGTATTTGATCCATCTTATACAAGAAGGTGTATTGCCAAGGCCATATGTATGCATGAGTACCCTTTATCTTTTGTGGAACATGTTGGAATGAAGGCATCAATGCAACCAACTTTTAAGGTGCCTAGTCGAAACACAATTAAGAAGGACATTTTTGAAATGTATGAGTTGGAGAAGCTTAACATGACTAAGCTAATGGATGAAAATGATAGTCGAGTAGCAGTTACAACCGACATGTGAACTTCCAACCAAGAAAAAGGATACATGGTTGTCACGGCACACTACATTGATAGTTCACGGATTTTGCAAATGCGCATATTAAGGTAATCTTCTAAATTATACTTCTAGTAATTGATATGACTTTTAATATTTTTTTTACTTGAAATTAATTTACCTTCTAGATAATAATTGAAATATATTTTTGAATGCTTTTTAGTTTTACTTATGTTCCCGCTCCTCATACGAGTGAAGTGCTCTCGAATGCATTAATGAAAGTTTTGTTAGAGTGGAACATAGATAGAAAATTGTCAACTATTACATTGGATAATTGCTCTACTAATGATGCTATGGTTGATGAGTTGTTGGGGCGCTTAGATTCAAAATATTTGTTGTTAGGGAGTTCCATATTGCATATGCGTTGTTGTGCTCATATTTTGAACCTAATTGTGAAAGATGGTCTAAATTTGGTTAAGGAGAGTGTGGAAAAAATTCGTGGCAGTGTGGTGTATTAGACTTCAACCCCTAAAAGACATGAAATCTTTGTGAGTTGGTGTAATAAGTCAAATATTCAATTTACAAAAAAATTAGCTCTTGATTGTCCAACTAGATGGAACTCCACTTATGTGATGTTAGAGACTGCATGGTTGTATCGAAATGTGTTTCCTTGATTAAGACAAAAAGATCCTAATTACAAAAGTTTTCCAAGCAATGAGGAGTGGGACCTTGCTAAAGAAATTTGTGGTAAATTAGAGTTGTTTTATGATGTGACACAATTATTTTCTGGTACTCAAGTTCCAACAGCCAACATTTATTTTAACAAAGTATGTGATATAAATGTTGCCTTGAAAAAATGATCTGCATCTCCAAATCCACTGATTAGTAATATGGCATGTAGTATGAGGGTAAAATTTGATAAGTATTGGGAAGAAATTCATGGCATGATGGGTGTTGCTGTCATTCTAGATCCTAGGTATAAGTTTGTTAGGCTTGAGTATAAATTCTCAATATTATGTCAAAATCAAGATGAGTGCTTAAGTAAGATTGAGAGGATCAAACAGATATGCTATGACTTGCTTCATGAGTACCAACAAAATCCGTCTAATTCAAGTAATGTATTTGAGGATTCTACACAAGAGCTACAGATGAATGCAGAGCAAGATGATGATGATGCTTACCAGTTGTATATTAGACAAAAGAAGAGAGAAAATGCTTCATTTGTGAAGACTGAATTTGATTATTACATAGAGGAATATGTTCATCCTTTGAGTGCCGACTTTGATATTTTATCTTGGTGGAAAGTGAATGGAGCTAGATTTCCAACACTTCAAAAAATTGCGAGAGATATATTTGCTATCCCTGTATCTACAGTTGCTTCTGAGTCTTCTTTTAACACAAGTGGTCGAGTAATTGCTCCTCATCGTGGTAGTCTTCATGAAGATACTGTGGAAGCTCTTATGTGTAATCAAAACTGGTTGTGGGCAGCATATCGTCAAAGAGGTTATTTATGATTTAACTTTTCTATTTGTTTATGGTAATGTTAAATTTATATATAGATTGATTAATAAATAAATTATTATCTTTGATTTTTAGGTGGAAAACCTGATTATCAAACTGCAAATGATGATGATGATGCTGTATCTGAAGGCATAGACTAGTGACGGTGTTGTTGCAACAAATGGAATGCTCATGGAGACATGAAATTAAATAATTTTATTTATGTTTATGTTATTTACTTAGACAAAGACTTTTATGTGTAATTTAATATTTGATGGTTATATTGTGTATGAGATACTTGTGTTATTTGTGGGATAATTTATGTTGTTTGAATACTTGTGTTATTTGATGGTTATGTTATGTATGAGATACTTGTGTCATTATAATATTTCTTTTTGTCAACCCGCAGGTAGGGTAGGGTTGAGTTTTGGTTAAAAGCTCAACCCGCGAGTAGGGTTAGGGTTGGGTTCAAACCCTACCCTACCCTACCCGTTGCCACCCCTGCACAGAGTTGAAAAGAGAAAGTGGTTATTGGTTTGTACCTCCATCTTTTGCGGTAAGTATATAGGAGTGTATGTTAAAATAATACTGATATTTTTTATTTGTATTGTGCAAATAAACAAGTGACAAAATTAACGTAGGCGACAACGAAGACCAAGATGGATCCCAACTGCTTAGAGTATTATATCACCGATATTTATTTGGGGAAAGTTGACTGCTTAAAAAGAGTAAGGACTGTTGCATACATTATATAACATAACATAATGCATTTATTTTTAATATACATAAAAACTATAATAACTAACATGACTTTCTCTTGATTAGGTGTTTATCCCTGTATCTAAAACTACTGACGAAGGTTATGAACATTGGTACTTCGTAGTGATCAATCATGTTAAAAGACAAATCATTTTGCTAAATTCGTTTTCCATTGAGAAACAGTTCAAGCGAAAGAGAACAGCCTTGAAATTAGTAAATATATTTTCTGTTTTTTTTTCTTAATTATCTAGATATATGACTGAAAAAGCAAACTCTGACATACACATAAACAGGCCATTTTTTTAGACGAAATATTGGAAAATCATTCATTCTACGACTTTAAGAGCACTCTAAATCTGATTTCTTCACAATTTGAATTTTAAGAACCAGAAGGCCTTCCCACCCTCGAAGCTGGATCGTAAGATAATATAATTAGTAGTTATTGGTATGAAATTATGCAATTATATAGTATTCTCTAATATATTTTGCTCGATATGTAGGAGTGACGCAAGTGTGTGGTTTGCGAGTTAGATAATAGCTTATTTTGAAGATGATAATTGTAACATAAAGGTAATATTATACACTAATTTTTTTCCTCATTATTTCTTTGATATTTAGGTAGTTAAGCCTAATGTTTAAATGTTAATATTTTATTAGGTTGGATATAGGAATCGAATAAAAATTGCAGTCTCATTCTTGTCGAAGAGTCATAATATGATCGAGTATAGGGTAAAAAAATGCCTTTGAAAATCTTAGAAAGCTGAATGATAATTACCATCGTCATGATCATGAATTCCTACAAGATTAGATTTATAACATCCCATTATTTTGTTATTTTTGTTTTTATTGTTTTCTTGTGGGCATATATATAAACCTTCTAGTGACATACGCATTATATTTTGTTCATGTTTGTGTTCTTTTTTGTTTGTCGGATTACTTATTGTTTTGACTTAATTAGAGATATAATTATTATTCTCAAAAGTGGGTTTTCTTGGCCATCATTATTACTTCTGTGTTTTATGATCCTTTATGATTTTTCTTCTAGTGGTGCTCGTTATTATGCCATTTTGATATTAGGATTAATTTGATCATAATCAGCAGATTCAGAATAATACATATTAGTAAATAGTAGTTTCTTTGATATATGAGTTGCTTTTTAGGGAGTTAATTTACCCTATGCACTAGAATTTCGAAAAGCTTCATCAAGGGTACCTGACATGGAAATTGTGGTGCCAAACATTGTTTATACTTCATGTCTCATGTTATTCCTATTCCCCCTTTAAGTATTATTTTTTACAAATATGAAAATGCACAACTAGAAAAACTTTTCACTACATAACGAAGAATAGAAGAGGAACGTGCAGCGCATAATGCTACCAAGATGGTTTGTATCTTGATTGCTTAATTCTTTTGATTGTTATCTGAAGTTTTGCTTGCTAAACTACAGGAGTGCATGCTTTACACAATAACTTGTTTACACCCCCAAGTTGTTTCTATGCACTCACATGTGCAGACTCTTCTCTCCACTCTGTCCTCAAGATAGGTTTATTTCCTATACAATTTTCATTTAGATAATGTATTATACACTCTCATTTTCTGTTTAATCTTTTCTTTGATGCAGCCAAATTTACGGCATCTTGCTGTGTCAACACTAAGGAAATTAGTGGAGAAAGACCCAGTTGGTTCCCGCTTCTTAGTGGTGTTCTCAATATAAAGTATTAGCATACCATATTTTTGTATTGATAGCTAATTTTAATCATTACAGGTTTCCATTATTGTTGAGCAGATTGAAGATAAGTTGTTCTTTATGCTGGATGAAGAAACTAATTCTGAGTATGTATCTTTCTTACTCTTTACAACAAACTTGATCCCACTAAGCATTGTTAGTAACATGAATTAATCATCATTATTAGTATTTACAATTTCAGTTTCTCATAACATTTTCTAAGCTTTTCCACCTCTCTCTACCCTTTTTAACATAACTATGAGAATACCTAGCAATTTTTGCAATTGACTAGATATAACTAATATGCTTATAAGGTAGTACAAATAGTGCAACCATTTGGATCAAGAAAGAAGCAAGCAGTGTAACAAAGACTATAAGCTTTTGTCTTTTAATTATAATAACAAATATTCTTGTGTACCATGTGATATGTACTCAGGTGCCACATATCCCAAAGTTTCCGACATCTTCATGTTCTTGTGTTGCATTACAGAAGAGATAGCAATATAGCATGTCCAAAATCTGATAGCTAAACCGTAAAACTCAGTGTAGGAACATAAATAAGAAATTAACATGTATGATAAATTGTCATGTATTGTCTAACCTTAACATTAAAATTAGAATCAACAAGAAAATTTGAAGATTTTATATCCCTATGAACCACAGGGGGGTTGGAGTGTTCGTGAAGATATTCTAATGCTCTAACAAAGACAAATATGCATCAGTCATTAATCATTATGGTATACATACAAGACAAGAAATACTTTACTAGCAATTTTTGACAGAATAAGTGTGACAAAATCACCTAGCAACATCAATTGCAATTCTTAAACGGAGATACCAAGTTAAAGATGATCCACGATTAGGCCTTACAATTATGGTTAATATAAACAAACAATATAAGACATTTTAGTTCCCAACTATAGATACTTTTTATGTATTTCTTCTGAATCAACATGAATGAAATGAAATCAATGTACCATGCAATTGAGTTTCCAATGATCCATTCTCCACCAATTCATAAATAGGGAATCTTGATTCACCATGAATATAATAGCCCGTGAGTTTTATGATATTCTGATGCCGAATCTTGCTCAGCCAACTCACTTCATTCTGTAGTTTGATGTAACCATCAAAGGCAAATGAGTGCAGCAAACCTAGATATTAAATATTGATATGGATATCTTCTAATTTTTAATAGTAACCTCACATCAAATTTTCCAGTACACCTTTCAAAGAACAAACATAGACTAACCTAACAGAAAAGATGAATACCAGCACCATCTCTTGACAAGAATCTACAGCAGCAATATTCAACCAAATTACAGGCATCACCATATACAGATTCCGAGACAAGTGCCTAAAAAATTTTTTGAATTTTTTCCCAGTCAATCCATTCATCCTGAAATCTTATTTCCATTGTGTCAAATAATAATTTCTGTATATTAGCACAAAAGAAATTCCTCAACTAGGTCATAACTTAAATCATAGCTAGCACAAAAGATACTCATATATTTTCACATCTACTCAAATAATTTGAACACATCCATGAATGACCATAATAAATAGTCTCTTATGTCATGTCCATTTCTTTCAACGTCACAAAAGAATATGATTAGAAATTGAACTTGTAAAAGTATAAAAAAAATCTATAATTCAAGATCTTATACCATAAAAATATAAAAAATTTAAAATATAATATATAGATCCTATGGCTTTTTGTTATTGATGACATCATTCAAAAGTTCAACACATGCATTCCTATCACTGGGTCCACTAGAATACAGCGAGATATGGGAAAACTGAGGATATGATGTAATTCCGACAGTAGAAGGATAATGGTTGAAGTATGTCGTGCCATGTTAAACAGGATAAAAGGGAATGGGGAGGGCTCCACCACAAGGTTGATAAGGATGAACCATTGGATAATAATGATATTGTGGCAATCCTGGTTTCTTGGTTGTAGTTGCACCTATAACTTCCGACACTTCTATTCTTGGTGTGTTGGTCTTTTCTTTTAATGTTCCTTGGGTTAGAGTGATCTCTTCAGTCTGAACATAAATCAGAATTTTCAAACAATTACGATACAAAATTCAAAAAAGAAACTAGTAAGACAAGTAGAGTTAAGTAAGACTTTTTCAAAGTCTTGATCTCACTCTCCCTTATTTTCTGAGTTGCACTTATGCTATTGGATTAAATAATCTAAAGTCAAAATAAGACTATAATTTTCCTTCTTGAACACCCTAATATAAATGATTAGATATGCAAAATGTTACATTTTGTCCATTTTTTTTTTGCCATTTGCTCTAATCTTCGGTGTAGCTTTCAATTTAGATACAAACTTCTTGCTTTCACTACCTTTGAATTTTTTGTTACAGACAAAAGAAGAAATAATATAAGCACTACGAAAAAAAAAAGAAAACTTAATCAAAATATAGCATTTTTTAGTAGTTCTATAAAAGACACTAATATAACACCCTAAGTTAAAATCCTATCCTTGAAGGTCTTTGAATAAGGTGCCACACTCGGTAGAAAAAGAGAATGAACTTAATCGTTATGCAAGGAAGGAAGAAGTGTGCGTGAGTAGCACTAAAACGATGGAATTGAATAAATATGAAATAACAACTTTCCCATGAGTACGGTTCAAAATAAAATGCTTAGAGGAAATTATAACAAAAGAAAAAGAAACTAATACGTCCTAACTAATTTCGTCGAAGAGGCTCCCATACTTGTGTCCTATCCTACCCTTGATCAGGACCCTTCAGTTATTCACGAATCGAGGTACCAGTGGTTTTCCTCCAACACCTTTTTGCGCAGTGAAGATCCGGTTCCGTTGTGTGGGATGAACTAAGACTCGACGGGGTGCCGAAGTGGGGAAATAGGGTACGTATTCCACCTTTGGACTTTCGCAAGGGTTCAACTCCTCCTCTGGATCCTCATCCATAGTATCTTCCTCTTGTCCAGGGTTGTTGGATTCCTCTTCCTCCGTCTCGGAGTCTGATTCGAGATGCATCACCTAAGATGACCGTTTCTTGAATGCTGAAGCGTTCTTATCTAGGAAGGTTACGACGGGCAGCTGGGGTTCTCTTTCCACGAACTCTTGACCTAAGTAGATAGTTTGGAGCACGGTAGTAGTGGTCGTAACTACCCACGCGTGCTTCGAGGGGTCATATTTAGAGGTTACCTTTGGGGGGCACTGCGTCGTCTCTATCTGCTGTGCCATGTTCTTCTGGAGACAGTATGGAAAAATAAAAGGGATAAGAACTTAAAGTCTCAGTAGGAGTGCTATGCAACACCTCCATATCTATCTCCAGCCCACGTGCGGGATTTAAAAAAGATCGTATGATATGGCATGTAATATGAATATTTCTTTGTAAAGCATGTAGGCAAAAAGGAAAGCACATAGGAAAAATAGAAGAATAGTAACATCTGAAATGTTGACATATTCATAAATAAATCTTAAAAAAAGAACATCATTATGATCAAACTTTGCCTTATACTTTCTTCTTCCTTAACTTGTAGCTTTTATGAAGGGTATTGAGCTCAAACCGGTATAAAAGGTGGGAGTCCCCTTTCCTTACCGAATGTTCTTATCCCAAACGTTTTGGCAATTATCTTCCCTTACCAAAGGATCATCTCGAACGATCACCTTCCCTTACCGAAGGATCATATCGATATCTTGTATTTGGGGGTCACCTTCCCTTACCGAAGGATCATTCCCTCAGTTCAATTTACAATCAAGGTTATTTAGACATACACAAGAAAAGAGTTATATCAACAAAGATATCTTATTATATAAAATTGATGGGAGTCTCCTTCCCTTACCGAAGGATCATTCCCTCAGTTCAATTTACAATCAAGGTTATTTAGACATACACAAGAAAAGAGTTATATCAACAAAGATATCTTATTATATAAAATTGATGGGAGTCTCCTTCCCTTACCGAAGGTTCCCAAAAGTTTGCCGATCACCTTCCCTTACCGAAGGATCATCTCGATTATCTTGTCTTTGGGGGTCACCTTCCCTTACCGAAGGATCATTCTCTCAGTTTAATTTATAATTAGGGTTGTTTAGGCATACACAAGAAGAGATTCATGCAAGAATAGATCATGCAAGAGGAGGGACATATACCATGATAAAATGAGCATGTTGAATAAGATGTTATAAGAAAGTAGGTATTCTCAACCCTAGAGGGATATTAATAATATAATGTATAAAATATAATGTAAATGTACATTATATAAAAAACATAGGATATTTTAAATAATTGAATAAAGTAATTACAAGAGGGCATGTACTCTTAACTCAAAAAAATATTATTAATCCAATGGTATAAAAGTTCAAATAATTCCACATAATAAAATAGGGGATATCAATTAGATAAAACAATTATAAGGAAACATATACTCTTGACCCTAAGAAGATATTAATAATATAATGTATAAAATATAATCTAATTGCACATAGTAAGAATGGGGTATATCAAATACTTGAAAATATTATAAGAAAGCATGTACCTTTGACCTTCAATTAAAGGAGTAATAATAACATAATGATATAAGAGGTCATTTAGTTGCACATAATAACATATGGTATATTGAACAAGACATAAAAAAAGGTATGTACTCTCAACATTAAAAGAATAATAATATAATGGTATAAAAAGTCATGTAAATGCACATAAAATATGAGATATATATTAATGGATCAAGAGGGTATGAATGACATAATAGATAATCATGATCAATGTGGATAAAAGATGAGTAAAGGATAATTAATGTCATAAGACACATGAAAGATGGTAGCCATGCATGGATGGAAGGAAATAAAATATATCATACTACATGCCAACATAAAAGTAAGAAAATCATAATTCCCTACTCTTTTCCTAACGCTTCTTTGAGCTTGCCTCTTGTGTTTGCACCCCTATTTATATACATTTGGGGATAGAGTGGTTGGGATAATTTTAAATTCAAATGGAGGGTGGTTACTAGATTCCTATCCATAAATTCAAAATTCTAAGCCCATCTCCTAACTGATTTTCAAATTTCGAATTTAATTTTGTTTCTAGAAGGGATGAAGGGAGGGTATTACAACTAAAATAATAGATAAGCATAAAGTAACTAATAAAAAAAGCATTATATTAATACTGCTAGTTCATCTTCTTTATTTGAGTATTCAACGGGTGAGTCCTCGTTGACGAGTACTAGACATGTCCTAATGAAATGCCTTCTTGACTTACAATGTGAACATCTTCGCCTCTTTTGGCCTTTCGAAACTTTTCTTAGAACACCTTTTGATTTCACAACAGCTAGATCACTTATTAGCGTTGACGTGGGGGAAAGTCTCGCTTGCGCATCACTTTTTTTTCTACCTTTGAAATTAGCTTAAGTAACTCACTTGAGATTTCTCTATAGTCGGATGAATTTTTTGAAGAAATATCATAAAGCTTCTAACAAATTGATGCTATTGCACTGCATCTAAGTGTGTGCACTATATCATCAGCGGAGTCTTGCTCTCCAATTGAGCATATAAAATTACTCTTTGCATCTCTTGTCCATCTTTTCAAGATAAGAGATGAAGGTATGCATTTGCGTTGTGATGCTTCAAGACCCCAAAGATGTGGGAGCACGGTAATCCACGAGTCTCAAATCGCCTGCACTCACACACAAACAGATCTTTGTCTTTATTGTAAAATACTTTAAATAGCCATTGCTGATTAAAATACTCACTCGTGTTGTACTCAATAATATCTCCACTGTTTGGGCATTCAGTCACATTTAAAGCACCTGCTGCTTCTATCTCATCTTTTACAAGTTTGAAAATATTTCTAGTATAAACTTCAGCAGCTTGTTTCTCAAAACTTTTCAAGCACGTAGTCAAAACAGGAAACTTAAAAGGTATCAAAGTCAGCAGTAAGATGGTTGTTTCGGTAATGCCTTAGTACTTCACTGAATTTATGCATGAATTCAAGGAGACTGGTTTTACTGTCAACATAGTTCTTCAATAATGAATGAATTCCCTCAAACTGTGATGTAGTTCTTTTGCGGCTAAAGAAGTGCTCCCTCAAATATGTGATAGCCCACTTCATTTTGTCATTATAAATGCCCTGGACCCATTCATTCTCAACAAGTCCATATTTTGATATGATCTCGCTCCATCTCTGTTCAAATATTTCTGCAGTAAACTATCCATACAATAATACATTAAAGTCATCCCAAAAATGTTTATTTTTTATATTCTGTACCGCATTACGATAGAGATGCCATGCACAAAGGCGGTGTGGTATACCAGAAAATACTTCTAAGATGGCATCTCTCATAGCGGGTCCCTGTTTGTCATAACGCCTCCAAATAGTTTGTCTGACATGATTTCCAAAAATTTCTTCAGTGCCCACTTGAAAGTTTTTGACCTTTCATCCGAAAGCAAGGCGCATCCAAAGATAGTTGTTTGACCATGGTGGTTGGTCCCTGAAAATATGACTAAGGGCTTGTTGTAGACATTTTTCTTGTAAGTGGTGTCAAAAGCCAGTACATCGCCAAAACATTCGCAATCAACAACGATTGCTCTATCAACCCACACCAAATTATCTAACTTACCATCTTTTAAGGTGAACTTTCCTAGAAATAATGGGTCATTGTCTGCTTTGGACAACAGATAAGCCAACGCAGCAAAAGCATCATCGTCTTTCACTTGGCCACGCCTAGTCTTACTAATGTGGTTATGTAGGTCTTTGCTGGTAAAACCAACTTTATCATATCCACCCTTTTGGAAAATCATGTAACTCATTATGTGATAGGTTTTAACACCACATGCTCACAAGTTGCCTGCTTGTGTTTTATCGGTGTCATTAAGCTCACGATTGCAGCAATAAGATGTCTGTACTTAGGTGGACACAGTTGATGATTGTATTCACTCTCAAAGACACTGACTTTTCACTTACCCGTCCTATAGTGACGAATGAAACGAATCCTAGCCTTGCAATTGACACGAGTAATTGCCCTATGCTCCCCTTGCCGATTGTCCCTTTTAAGGTGCTTCCAATGTCTTTCTCTTGCTTTATTACAAACCAATTATCTTGTATTAATGTTGCCATTGGCATCTACCGTCTTTAAGTCTTTTCGGGACAAAAATCTGTATCACAAAAAACTGTATCACTTGGCATATGTTGCCATGTGGAGTATTTGCATTCGTTACGGAGAGGGGTAAAATTTAAGAGGCCCCATGTAAGTCAACCAACAAAAGAGAAAGTTTTTCTAAACTTTCACTATATATGTGCAGAGGTTACAATTAATGGACTGAATTTTCTATATAATTTTCACAAAGAAGAAAAAATACAGTAATGATTAATGAATAAGTTTATCATCTATCCACACTATAGATTCCAACTAAGCAGAATTAGCATTGATTCCACCACCTTCCTCTTTTTAAGAAACAAATCAAAATACCAATAGAGACAACACTGCCAGTCCAAACAACTTGCCTCCAAAAGAATATGCATACAGCTCAAAAACCTCGTACCAACTAAACTCCAAACTCCTATTTTCAAATTTTACACATCTATTCCTGCTATACTTTCCTCCTTTCTATGACTATCAGTGCCTAGTGCTAATTCAAGCTTCATTGTTCCCGTTCTTGTCACCTGCAAACCTCTTCATGACTAGTGTGTCTAGAGCCTCTAGCACTACTCGGCTTGACTCAGATTCAATAGATGAATAGGCTTCATTTGACAATAACATAGGCACATTTTTCAAAATTACTGTAGCAATTGCAATTTTTTATTTCTGTCCTGGAGTTAAGTTAGCACTTCTCATCCCAACATGTGTGTCGTAACCATGAGGAAAACTACTAATGAAATTATGAGCATTAGCTATTCTTGCGACCTCTTTCACCTCAGCTTCACTGGCATTGTGCCTGGCATATAGGATGTTTCCCTTAAGGTGGTTGAGAAAATAATAGGTTTCTATTGAACCAGACCAAGGTGGCTCCTCAACCATCTCAAATTATATAATTTTAAATCCCTCTCGTCTTAAAAAAATTTGTCCAACAACTGGATCATAAAACTAAAAAAATTATAACATCAATTTCAAAACTTCAGTAAATGTAATCTCATAAGTTCCCCAGCAGACGCATACTAATAATAGAAATATGTATCTATGTACATATATACCATAATAAAAATATAGACAACCAGAATATTTTATCACCAATAGAAGTAATTAAATGATTAGACATGAAACTTGGCAAACGACCAAAGTTGAAATCCATAAACAATGCATAAATAAGTAGTACAATCATAAGTAAAGGTAGTATGCTGATTTGTGAATGTAGAATGTTCCAATTTTACTAAAATGAATGCACGATTGTTAAGAAATTTTATGTAAATTGATAATCCTACTTTACTCATGATTTATAGCAATATTTAGATCATCAACAAGGTAAATTAATTTATTAGTAATTCAACATCATCTTAAAATACAAGGAGAAGAGAAATCTGGAAAAGACAGAATAGGGAAAGCGATGATGTAGGAACTCACCAACGGTCTACTGTGACTCAGTGACGGCGAGGACCCGAAACCAGAAGACGAAGAGGAGCCCTGGGAAGGCCGGGAGACGTTGAAACGCCGGCAACGAGTGCGAAGGAGACAAGATTCGAGTGAGACCAAGAGAAACTCTAGTGGGCTAGTGGTAGTGAGAGAGAAAATAGAGTTTGAGTCGGAAAATTGAGAGTGAGAGAGACGTTCTATAGATATTATAATTCACATGTTATTTTATTATTTGTCTACAATGTTTATTGTATCGATACGTATAAATTTATTATCGTATCAAAACAAACACCTAATCAAATAATCTGTCTCAAAACTACTTAAGTTAAGTTCCTAACTAAGAATACGAAAAAAAAACTTAATTGAGTGGAGTTTTCTTTTCTTTTCTTTTTGCGGACTATAAAAAAAAGATTATGTGAAAAAAAGATAGTTTTAAAGTTTTCAATAATATTAAATACATTAGTATATTAACAGACAGTTAGTGAGATTAGACAAGACGGTAAATATCTTACATTCTAGTTAAAAAGTCTTTGGTTCAAAACTTCAAATTCTATAAATAACAAAATGTATTATACGTAAGTATATAATGAAAGATATTTTAAAATAAAAAATTATACAATAGTCAACTAGATTTTTGCCTTCTAATTTTAGGGAAGGATAAGTTCCTCCTTTTCTCTACAAATTTATATAAAATATAAAAAAATCATATGAAAAATAACATTATAAAAAATAAAGTAAACACCCAACCCGATTCCTGTCCATTTCAATTTAGGACAAGGCGATCCCTCACCAAAAAAGTAACCCACACCGGTTCCTGTTCGTGCATAAAATAACTCATCGCGCCCCCTCCCTTATATGCCCCATTCATAGTTGACGGAAAAGTCTGATGTGGCACTTACCGGCGCTGATCAAGCTGTTAGCCCAGAGTTAACTTCCAACGTGGATGAGAGGAATGGACAGGGGTCAATTTGTCCCCCTGTCCTATTAAAAAACGACGCCATTTCTAACTTAAGAAGAAGCAAACATTAACTTCATCTTCTGGTTCCTCAACAACCTCTACACAAACTATTCATATTCCAAATAATAACGAAACCCTAGGGGACCATGGTTGGAAGTGGAGACCATTGCTCATCCTCCAACATGCGAGCTGGCGATAATTGGAGTTATAGCATGAACTCTAATGAGAGTATTGTAGGTAGAAGGAAGAAGAGATGGGTGTCCCCAAAATGCTATTGCGGCTGTGATGCTATTCTGCTCATGTCTGCGAACAAAAATAATCCGGATAGGTTATTCTTACATTGCCCTAAATTCAAGGTATGTTAATGGAAAATTTTGTGTTGATTGTATTCGATTCTATACTTACTTCAAGGTATGTTCATGGTTTTAACCTTTTTGAATTTGTCTAAATGTAGACTGCAGAAGGTCGTTGCTCATTTTTTGTATGGCTAGATGATTATGTTTCTTCCTTTAATGAGCATGTTTCGAAGACAATATCAAAGGGGGTATTGCCGCAGAACCAACATCGATTTGAAGGCCTAAGTGATGCGGTGGATGACAAAGTGGAAGAGCTAGAAATTAGGTTGATTGGATTAGAAAATCAATTGGGAAAGAGCAAAAAAAAAATGGGTGAAAGTAGATGCTTGGGGTTAGGTTGTAGTATTTTTGCATTTTTGATTAGGGTTATGGTTGCCTGTTTATTTAGGACAAGTATGTATGCAACCTAATGAATAATTTTAGTGTATCCAAGAATTGTGTGGCAAGATGAAATTGTATATGTAAACATTGTGGAAATTATATGAAAATGAATTATTATTATGACTGTTTAAAATTTGTTATCTGAACTTAATGCAAATTAGTGCAACAAATATTTGTGCTTGTAACATGGATTGAAGTAAATCTTGTAAAGCATAACAATTCATACCATTATATTCATAATGTCAAGAAACATGTAATTCATATGTTTACAGTCATAATATCATTGCAGAGGCAACATGGCCCTAAATAAAAGTTACACACTTGTGAATACCAAAATACCAAGAGAACAGTAAGATATTTGTTGGAATAATTGTATCCTTCAAACTAAAGTGTCAAAATAACAAAATAAAAGTAACACATTTCTAAATCCCTATTAGCACAGTCACCCCTGCTTAGGAGGCCTGAGTCCTGGTGGCCTGTAGCCGGGTGTTGGCACAAATTTCAAAAGTTTTGATGCAGTAATCGAATTTGCAGCTGCCATCGTCTCTTCAGAGATTGCATCATGACTGATTTCTGGAGTAGTCTTCCCAGCTATTGAGTCATTTGCTTGGAGCTGTGAGGTATGAGGCATCGGGTTTGGTGTTTGGAAAGGTTGAGATTTGAACCATAAGGTTGGTCCTGGTGCTGGTTTGGGTGGAGGCACGAAACATGGAGCTGGAGGCCTAATAATCTGGTGCTTCTCCCTAAATGGTGTAGGGTTGTCATTGGAGTTTTCTCCTATAGCCTGTAACAAGGTAGGTTTAACAGTTATATGAATGAAAACTTTAAGGGATTGAGAAGTAATAATTTCTTGCATGAAACAGGTTTTGTTAGTTTAAAAAACAGGAAAAAAATGACATTCTCAGATGGTGGTGTAGATTGTGATACTAAGATTTCTTCTCTTTGATTTTGGGTCGATGCGCCAATTGTGATTGGCTTTTTGGGTAGTTTCTTCTTAGCTTTTCTCGCCTTGCTCTATGACAAAAATCAATATATTATAGAAAGCTAGCAACAAAATCAGTGTAACACATAAACCTAAACCATAGACTCACCACAGAATCTGAGGTTGGCCCTACTGTTGTGACATTTGCATTGAGACCAGAGGTCTTTTCATGACATTCTTGAACCTAATCATTGACAAAAATAAAAACACACAGCTCAAATATCATCTAAATGTAATCAGTACATAACACAGCCATTGTACCTCAATTCTTAAACATAGAGTAAAGAAGTTATTGTTTAGGATAACTCAATTCTGAAAACTAACACATTGTACCTGATCAGTGCTTATTGCTGGATCAGTGTTTGTTGTTGGATCAGTGCCTGTTGCTGGACCAGTTGATGAATTCTGAGTTGAGGTCTTCTTCTGTGCTCATCTCTCCTTTTTAGTCATAGGCTTCCAGTTGGGATCTTGTACTGCATTTGGGCATGTCTTGTAGTAATGGCCTTTTTGGCCACACTTGGAGCAAGTAACAACGAATGTCTCCTTTGCCTTGGTGGTGCTCATCTCTCTCTCAACTGGATCGGCTCTTCTCTTCAACTTAGGTCTATGAGCAGCTCTCTTAATAATGGGAGGCAGTGGCCTTGGTGCATTGGTAGGTGTCTAATACTCTTCATTGTTGATTGGCTTAATACAATGTGAATAAGTTGCTCTGATGGCTTCTATAGTTAGCCACTTATGGACAAAATTCTCAGCCTTAAGACCTATTTTAGCTATTGCTGCAACTGCATGTCTACAGAACATTTCTATGGACAATAACGAAGTGATGCATAATTAGAAAAACACAATGGACAGACAGTGATAAACCAAAAATTATAACAACTAAATATTAATCCAATAACTATAAGACCAGAATTACCAGTCAACTGCCAGACATTACATGTGCACGTCCTCTTGTGAAGATTAACTCCCACTTTATGGTTTTGGGAATGAACCTCAAAGAGGACTCTTTTCGAATCACTAGCCCATATAGCTCTCCATTTATGACTCTTAGGCTTGATAAATTGATCCAACTTCTTATGTTGGACTGTGCAAGCGGTCCAATGTGAGACTCCAACTTCTTCTTGTGCATTACCATCTTTCTCATTATGTAGCACCGCAGCCCTTCACATATCGTTAGAATAGGCTTTTCCCTATGCTCCACAATCTTTGCATTCCATACTTCGCACATATTATTAGTTATGTTGTCCACTTTCGGCCCATGACTAAAGTACGCCTTACATCATACAGCCGGCTCAAATTTTTGCATATACTCCCATGCTGGTGCACTTACTCGCTTTAACTTCTCCATCGCAGCAGCTAATTCAGTGTGTGTGGTGCACCTTGCACATTCTCAAACCAATTGCTTCGTCTCTTCATCTTTGAAGTGCTTGATAAAATTCTTCCAAATATGTAGTACACAATTCCTGTGATGAGCTCTCAGAAATATCTCCTTCAAGGCCAATGCCAAGCCCTGTATCAGTCCAAGGACATGATATCAGAAAATTCTTATTAGCAATGATCCACACTTAAAATGCTAAGACTCAAATTAAAGTAACTCTTGGCAATATTATAGAGAGAGATATCTATCTATATGTTTATATATATTCCAAAATAATCAACTAATTTTTATTAGAGAAATCAAATTTGTTAAATACAATATCTAATCAGGGAGCTGCAATACAACATATTTAATCATGAACTCATGATGAATGAAATAGACTCTTAGCTAACATAAGAATTAATTCATCAACTAATAAACTGATAAATAAAAAAGTTTTATCTCAGTGGAACATATTAACTAACCAAAGCAGAGTGCAGAATTATATATAATTATGATCAAATTCATAGCACAGTAGTACAAGTCTATGATACAAAACAGAGTAATTCATACATAAGTCTTCAATACAAGTAGCTGATTAAATTTATATGCATCCAAAAATAAGTTACAGTAAATGACATCAAACAAGTTAACTTAGCAGGGTTTAGAGTTGACCTTTTGTTGATCGGAAATAAAATTCAGTCCTAACTCAATGCAATCCCCTAGATCCTGCTTCAGTATTGACAAAAACCAGCCCCAGGTGTCTTTACATTCGTTCGGAACCACAGCATACGCAATGACAAAAAAGTGGTTGTTGGCATCTTGCCCCACTGCAGATAAAAGTTGTCTACCATAGTAACCTTTGAGGAAGCACCCGTCCAACCCGATTAGAGGCCTGCACCCATCTTTAAAACCCCTTTTACATGCATCCAAACTTATATACAACTTGTCGAACAGTGGCAGTGACTCTAGCTGAGGTATGACATCAATCATAGCTGTACTCCCTGGATTACTCCTGTGTAGTTCCATCAGATAGTCGCAGAGCTTTCCATACTGAGCTTGTTCGTTGCCTATAACTATCTCTCTGGCAACCTTCAGTCCCCTGCTTATCATTTTCTCACTAAGATGTACATTGTACTCCTCAATCATATACTCCCTGGCCTGTTTAGGCTTTAACTCAGGCTGAGTCAGTAGCCTCTTCACAACTTTGATGTTACCCATTCTTTGTTAGCTAGATTACTGCCAAAATCTCTAGCACAGTTATGCGCATTAACCAATGTCTTCACCTGATAACACCCCCCAGCACTGTTCCAAGAGGTCAGAATCAACCAAGGACAGTTTTCTTCTGCACATGCAGCCCTCACCCTCTTCTTTTCATTCTTTAGATACATCACATCCTTCCCTTCATACACAAAGTAGTCCTTTAGTGCATTCTTAAAAATTTTCATTGTGATGAAAGTTTGCCCCACCTTAAATTCAACTTTCCCATATTCGGTCTCCTCATTGAAAGCATCAAATGCAGTCCTGTTTTCATCATCATCAGACACTGGGCTGTTAAATACTTCACTCTCATATTCATAAGGCTTGTCATAATCTGAGTCTAACTCTTCCCCAACAATATCAGAATTTGATGCCATTGTATTCCCGACCACTCCATGTCTAGCCTCCACACTACCCCCTGCTTTAGGCCCATCAACTACTGTACTTTCTGCCCTAGTTTTTCCATCCCTTAGAATATGTGTCCTCCTCCTACTTGAATACCTCTTGGAAGCCCGTTTCTTAGCTGTCTTTGGAGAATAACTTGGACCACCTTTACTTGGTCCAGGCTTATCCCTATTTTTTGGGCGACCCTTGCTTAATTTTCTATTTGGGCCAGACTTCACCTCACCATCTGGTCCATCCTTCACCTCACCAGCTGGACCACACTTCACCTCCCCAGCTGAACCCTGACTAGCTCTCTTCCTTGGTGACACCATTTTCTTCTTCTTTTTCTTCAATCTCTCCTTCCTTTTCTGTTCCTCACTATCGTCACTGCTATGAGTATCTTCATATTCTGGAGGAGGTGGCTTATATGGCTCGTCTTCAATTGTTTCATACCCATCACTTGAGGAAGATGAGTCACTCATAATAACCTCCTCCAGTTTGCATCTCCTCATCCACAACTTCTGGCACACTAATCGGGTGATCAAAGTAGATGTAAATCTCATTTGTCCCCTTGTTTTTAATCTTGTTATTCCTCATGTCATTTATCTCAGTATCACCCCTCATTACATGTAAGCCAGATTCTAAGTCAGGTGCCATGCTATCAAACCAAAGCATGGTCTTGTACTCTGTGTAACCCAACTCCTTCAGTAACGTTTCAAAATCAAAGAAGTTCACCAAATCAATGTCTAAAGGTGGCCACTTCTTGACTTTTCCATCAACATATTCTAATTTGCCTTGTGCATTCCTCTTAAAATTTCCTCCATGATGGAAAATAGGAACTACTTCAAACTCATCCATCTGAAAATTATTTTTAATAATCAAAATCCAATTCATGACATTTTATCTCACTGTACCAATCATCTAAACTACTGACAAGCAACATTAATTATTTAACAAATTAACTAAAAAACTTCAAAATCCATTCACGTCCACAACATTTTTAAAAACCCACAACCAGGCAACTCATTTCAACCTACTGAACAATGCAACACCAACATGCAATTTATGAACAGAGATTAGATAGTGCTAATGTTTTAGATGTCCAAATTCGTTACTAACCTGAATGGTGACACAAGCTGCCTCCACTGCACGACGTTAGTGACTCCGTCAAGTGCGGAATTAGAGGAGTCTTCCGAGTCCTTCCTGGCAGCCTTGTCAGCACCAATACTTGCTACTTCCACCACTCACTGTCCTTTCGCGCGAAGAAGGTGGAGGGGTTTTGGTTATTCTGTAAATATGAGTTAGGGCTTCGGGGGTTATGAGAGTGAGAATGACGTTTGCTTCTTCTTAAGTTAGAAACGGCATCGTTTTTGAATGGGACAGGGGGACAAATCGACCCCTGTCCATTCCCACTCATCCACGTTGGAAGTTAACTCTGCGCTAACTGCCAGATCAGCGCCGGTAAGTGCCACATCAGACTTTTCCGTCAACTATGGACAGGGGATACAAGGGAGGGGGCGCGATGAATTATTTTATGCATAGACAGAGACAGGCATGGGTTGCTTTTTTGGTGAGGGATCACCTTGTCCTAAATTGAAATGGACAGGACCGGGTTGGGTGTTTACTCTAAAAAATAAAAGCAACATTATTGTTTTTATTTTGTTGGAGCCCAAAACTGCGACCCATATTGTAACGTTACCTGGGCCAAGACCTTGAATAATAATATAATATATTTTCGTTGGCGACCCAATCTCCAATAACATTTGGGCCCCACATTAAACTTCTCTTCCCCAAAA
>NC_029790.2:10314556-10321682 GCF_000816755.2 Arachis ipaensis | reverse complement strand
TCTCTCCCCAAAAAAAAAAAAAAAAAAAAAAAAAACACGCACACACTTCTCTTCCAATGGCAGTGAGTAACAGTGTAGTTGGAATGGCCATGGACATGGTTCTGAGCTTCTCACCATCCCAATTCCGAAGCTCTCTATTACCATAATCATTACCATCATTGTCGCATTCTTTAACGAATCCAATGCTGCCTTCCATTCAGCACCATTGCACTGCCATAAACTCCGCCACGCTGGACTGCGTCGTGGTTGGCGGCGGCATCACCGACCTCTCCGTCGCCCACGCCCTCTCCTCCAACCACTCAATTCCCAATGTAGTTCTCACGGGACGGCTTTCTCTGGAAAGAAGGTCCCAACAACTTCCAACCCTCCGATTCTATGATCAATTCCTGGTACTCTTCCTATCTTATCACACTCGATGCTCATTCTGAATAGCTAGTTCAATAAGAAAATTGAAATCTTAGAATCACAAATTATTACTGCTGGATGAAATTGGTAAAACTTGTCCTATGTATGATTTTCTGCACAGCTTCAAATTTTTATTATAGTTTTGGTGTTGTAGGTGGAGTGTGGTTTGGAAGATGAACTTGTGTTGTGGGATGGGAAGCTGAGGCAGTGCCTTCAAGACCCTTTGATTTGATGAGTATTGGGGGAAAATTCAGGGCTGCATTTGGTGCACTTGGGATCCTCCACCACCAGTTTGTCCTTTAACTTTTCATCCCTTTGTTTGAACATGTCATTGTCAAATTCAATATTTGCAAGGATCAAAGAATAATAACTGTTTTGATTATTGTTTCTCTTCTCATATAATATTATGATGTTGACAAAAGTGACAGGATCATGAGGAATCAGTTCAGGAATTCGTGTGCCGCAATCTTGGTGATGAGGTTTTTGAGCGTTTGATAGAGCCTTTTTGTTTAGGTAAGAGTCAATATCCATTACCACCGAATGATCCACCGATCTGATCTTTCACATAATCTGCGCTTTTTGCTTCATATTAAGTTTATTTTCCTCTTTATGGTTTACATTTTTTTTTTCACGTGCAGGTGTATATGCAGGTGATCCTTCAAAACTAAGTATGAAAGCAGCATATGGGAAAATTTGGAAGCTGGAGCAAAATGGTGGTAGCATTATCGGTGGCTCTTTCAAAGCAATACAGGAGAGAAATAAGGTTTCCAAACTGCCTCAAAATCCATAATAATATTGTCTATGGATTTTTACTATCTTTTTCATCATTTATGGGGTGATTCTCTTATCCAAGTAGTCATCTTGTAGGCATCTCCCAAAGCCAAAGGGTCAAACTGTTGGATCTTGTCGAAAAGGGATGGGCATGTTGCCAGAGGCAATTTCTGCAAGGTACTCTATGGTTCTTAATTTATATTGATGCCCCAGTTCTTTTACCACTGTTTTTCAGGATTAAGTTCTTAGTGAATTGAGTTATTGTTGGCAGGTTAGGCAACAGAGTTAAGTTATCTTGGAAGCTTTCAAGTATTAACAGAGTGGAAAGTGGACATTGTTGCGCCCTTCATCCGTTAGTTTCTTTCTTGAGTTGGATTATATTCATTATCTATGATATGGTTGTTTTACTTGTGGAATCTTTTTACATTGTGTTTGACATAATCAAATTCTATCGTTTCTTTTATAAAGTTGCAACGAGAATGTAATAATAGATCACACACACACAATGACAAGAATTAGCCTACATGAAAATACTTTAGTATGTATTTTGATCAAAATTATTATGTAGCCTACGAATAAATATCAATGTCCCTTGTGGAAGTGGTGGCAGTGGGGAGGTGTTAGTCTTTGCATGTTTCAGTCTGTGTGTACATGCATATGCATGAGCATCTTTGGTTGCACATGGTTTACTTAAATTAATATGAACATGATTGCTTTGATATGCATTTTTTCCCCAAAAAAGAAAGAATGTTATACACTCCATCAAGCTCTATTATTGTTTTTTCTAATCCAAATATGTATAGCAACAGAGGCATAATACTGCAGAACATGATTAATGAGCATATTGCAGAAATAAAATAAGAGTTGGACACAAGCTCAGTGCACATGTTGTGGGTTGCAGCAAATCAATCTTTCTTTTAAGAATGGGGAACCTGTGAAGTTATCCTTTGTTATGTACACAAGCTCACTGCACATATTGAAGGAATCTATTCTTAATCTTTTAATTCCTCTTTCAGAATGCTGCTGCAGATGCACTTTCAAAGATTTATTACCCCCCTGTAGCTGTTGTTTCAATATCCTATCCAAAAGAAGCTATTCTGACAGAATGCTTGATAGATGGTGAGCTGAAGGGATTTGGTCAATTGCATCCACGATCCCAAGGAGTGGAGACTTTAGGTAAATATTCGTTATAATGACAATACAAGTTGTTGGGTACTGGATAATGTATTGCTCTGTTTGTGAAAATTAACACACGTTGGGTTTGACACTTGACAGGAACAAGATATAGCTCATCAATTTTCACTAACCGGGCTCCACCTGGACAGCTTCTATTATTGAATTTCATTGGAGGAGCTACCAATCCTGGAATGTTATCAAAGGTTTGATAACTTTTTTTATATTCAAACAAGTTCCATACGACCATTTCTGTCTGATTACAGGATTTATTTCTTTTCCCTAGTTCCTTTTGATACCTAAAGCCTCTCGTACAATGACAGATGGATCGTGAACTCATTCAAGTAGCTGATCGAGATTTGCGAAAAATCCTTATAAACCCAAATGCCAACAATCCAACTGTATTAGGTGTGAAACTGTGGCCTAAAGCTATTCCACAGTTCTTAATTGGCCATGTTGAGCTACTAAATTTTGCTAAAGCCGCTCTCAAAGACACCGGGTTTGAGGGGCTGTTCCTTGGGGGAAACTATGTGTCTGGTGTTGCCTTGGGAGCATGTGTTGCAGACAGATGTAAGTCCTCCTTATATTGTGTTGGTTTATCTATTCTAGACACAAGTAAGAAACTAGGTATCTGTTTGGTTCTGCCACAATACTTCCCTTGTCACACGCATCAAGGAGGTTGACATGTTACATTAAGTAAACTCAGATTTTCTAACATTGCACAACAATTTATATCTTGAACTCTTGTCCATATCTTCTGTGATGACATGTAAAAAGGTGTTGGATGTTGCACCTGGTTACTCAAATTCTTTTTGTAATGAAGTCAATCAGCTATAAATGAAAGCAGCCGCATTGGATCACAATGAGATTACCTGTGCCCAAAATTCTCTGCATATGTTTACTTGTTGGAACCAACCAAGAATCTCTGCATTGCAACTAAAAGTGTTGATTTATTGAGACAATTAATAAGCAACAACGGAAAGTTTGAGTTTAATGGCGTTCATTTCATGTCCCACCATTGTTGTTGTTCAAGTGCTGGAAAGGGGACGACATTCCAACATGGTTATTTATTGCCGCATATAGTAACTTTGACTTTGACCAATTAATGGAACTTAATTATTAAAAGCGATTAACAAAGTTGAAGGGATATAGATACCAAGCATTTAAAACCAGGCGTTACAAAAACAGGACCATTTGGTCTTAACATTGTAAGACACATCTACTAACAAAAAGGAGAGGAAGGTGGGTTTGCACACTGCTTTTCTTACAATGTCGTTTTATTTGGGGACCAAATGACAGACTGAAGCAACATTATGGTTGGAGTTGTGGCTAACATTTTGCTTTTATCTTCTTTTCTCTCTCTCTTATTTCCAAACCATCTTCTCTAGTTAGTATTCACCATTGCTTTAAATCCAAGCTAATAGGTTCTTGTTAACCAACATGCGATAAGGGAATCGGATGGGAGAATTAAATTCTATGCCTGAATTGTATTTGTACACGTGGGTGGCGAGAATAAGATACAACAATCCTAGACAACCAGAATATCTTCAAAATTTGGTGAACAAAACATGTCACTCAATTTCGTGTAAAATTGTTGTGCACCCTAGTAAATTGAGACAATTAGCAGCACTTTCTTTTCCTTGTGCTAAACAAAAAATAAATAGATTTGATTTTCTGTCCCCAAGGTTGGAGCGGGGTATCATTTCGCCGTTAAAAAAGAATCACACTTGTCACATTATTTTATTAATTCCTAATTATTTAGAATCATTGTTAATTTTGCCATAGATGCTTGTTACACCAAAGTTTACTCATCCTCATGCACTGCCCAGAAGGGGAAATAAAGGAGAATGATAAAGTAGCAAGCTTTGTCGTGTGTCGATTCTTGAAAAGGAAAAGCATGGACACGTGTCACACGTCGAATGAGGGTTAGTGTATATCCTGTAATAAGCGCACACAACCTGTCTCTTCATGAGTATTTTCTACTACAGTGTCCTTTTATAGCTTTATTTTCTGTTGAGAGAGCATTTCACGGAAGTACATACATGAATATGTTCCTAAGGTATAAAACATTACATTATTTGCGGCATCACTGGTTCCGATACCTTTTATAATGTATGGTATCTGCAACATTGGTCCCTCATGCGCAACACGATGATTATATCCATTGAACGTCTGTGTTAATTGGGGTTTATACCATTTACCTGTACAAGGTTTCAGATATCAATGTTCTCTTGTCCACCACAAATGTCTACTATACACTCTACAGTGTCTAGATTCACTCCCTCAAAACTCAAGGCTGTTACTACTCCCTCACATGCTTTGTCTAACATTTGTCTCCTTTCTAATTTAACTGCGCCAATATTATGTTGCATGCATCATAACACCAACGTTTTAGACCATCATCCTCTAATGTAATTAATTTGCATATGCATCAAGCTTCAACTAAAGTAACAAAAATTTACTACCAATTGAAGTATAGTGCATATATAATATCACAGTGGGTAAATTGTGATTTTCATCCAAAAAATTTAATTTTTAGTTCTCCAAAAGAAAATGACATTTTGATACTATAAACATGATGTTAGTTTATCGAAACAACAGTGCTAGGAACCAAGAGGGTACCAGCAAAAAATCAGACAAATGCCTTTGAGTGAATCCAAAACCTCTATGTGGATGGTGTTTATGCTAGATATTAGGATGTTTCTTTTCTTTGTAAATTGGATGGTTCTGAATCTATTTTCTAATTTATTATGTTTTAGGTATTTGGAGAGCTGAAGAGACAGAAGCTAATTGAATCAGTTTTCGTGATTCACCTTACAATGATACTGAACGTATCTCCTCCTAATTTGAATGTGGTGAAACATTTAATAACCAATATTTAAATCATAAATAAATAAAAATAATCACTATATTTCTAATTAATTAAGTTGTTCCATTCTTTACTAATTTGGAGTTAGTTCATATACTTTTCCTTATAGAAATTTATCAAAGATAAAAGTGACATACTTAGAAAAAGATTGTAGAGATAAAATTTTGACGCTCATATTTTAATTAACAATTAAGATCTTTTTATTTTTAAATTTGGTGATTTTAGAACAAATAATTTTTTTTTATTTATTTATATGTGAATGGGAAAAAAATTCAAAAAAAAATTGACAAAAGAGTTTGGTGTTAGAATTTTTTTTCTTTATGCATCTTTTAAATAATTTTTAAATTGTTTTAAAGAAAATTGAATCAAATATATGACTTGTTTGTTATTTATAAAATAAATTTTTCTAAAAATTTATTTATTTTTATATATTTTAGACTGTGTTAATTACTTATTTATTTTTGAGTTAAAAAATTAGAATCTATTTATTTTTTCGAAAATACTTTCCACTTTAAACATTTGATATCCGCACTAACTTTTGAAAGATATCTTCATAAAATATTCATTTTTTTTTTTTTACTTTAATCAGCAAATATGATAAAAGAAGTAAAAGTATAGGTATAGAAAATAGTAGAAGAGGAGATGAGGTCCAATAGGAATGATGTTGGAAATTGTTTATTATTATAGTAATTGACACGTGGAGTTGTCGGCTGGCAAGACAACATGGAAAAGAGAGGGTGGTGGCGCAGCAGTTTATGTAGAAAAGGGCCTATCAACAATAGCAATAGGAATAGGAATATAGGATCTCTGTTCTGTGTTCTCTTCTTATTATTTAAAGGGAGATAAGAATAAGAGGCTTGGTGCAATTGTGATAGCATTTTTTATTAGCATGGGAAGAAAAGCTGCTACTACTTGTTCCTCTTCCTCTAACATTTCTTCAACTGCTTCCTTGAATCTGAGGCTTGCACTCAGCACTCATGAAGAATGTGGTGGAAGCCTGTTTGTGAAGGTGTACATGGAAGGCATTCCAATTGGGAGGAAGCTCAACATATTAGCACATAGAAGCTACCATGAGCTTGTTAAGAGACTTGAGAACATGTTCGACACCACCATTCTCTGGGGTACAGAGATGGATGAAGTTGTAGTTCAACCTGGTGAGAGATGCCATGTCCTCACTTATGAAGATGAAGAAGGAGATCTTGTTATGGTTGGAGATGTTCCTTGGGAGTAAGTCATCATCATCATCTAAATTCTCTTCTTTCTTTCTTTCTTTAATGAAACTAATTTATATTATATTGATGTTGGTGTAGGATGTTTGTTTCCACTGTAAAGAGGTTGAAGATCACAAGGGTAGACACATTCACTACCTCTTGATAATGCAGATCTCTATTTGTTTTCGATTAATTAGGTAGCTTCAGAGACACCACTGAGGTTTCCAATTTTGTTCTTAGTACTACTACTACTAGTTTAGTCTTAATTACAAGTGTTGAATCATCAAAACTATGCACAAAGTTAAGTCCTCAGTTATATATACTACATGCATAGCTTGCTCACTAGTCACTCCTTTCTTCTTTCCTTCAACAACATGTATAATTAATTAATTAATTAATTCCTGTTGTACATTCATTCCTAATTAGTGTATGTCACAGCTTCTTTTTATTAATTAGCTTTTTATAAAGGCAAAAGATAGATTGACATATAAAGGTTATATTCCATGAACTAGAAACAAGTAAAGGTTATATTCCATGAAATTTGGTAAGTATTTGTTGAGTTTAATTAGGGCCAAGTTCACCTAAATTTTAAATAAAAAAGTAAAAGCTACAATTTAATCAATTGTGATAAATTAAGGACAGTTTGGAAAGTTTAAAAAGTTATTTTTTTTAGTTTTTTATTTATGAAGAGTAATAA
>NC_029790.2:10309250-10314420 GCF_000816755.2 Arachis ipaensis | reverse complement strand
AATTATTTAAGTGTTTATGGAGAAGTTAAAAAAATAATTTTTTTTATAATAAAATTTTTTTATCACATTTCTTTTAAAATAAGCATTTTTAGAACTAAAAAATTAAACAAAATAATTTATTTATAAACTATTTTTAATATAAGTATTAATTATTTAAGTTATTTTAAAAAAAAAATAGCTTAATTAAACTGTTTATCAAAACTAAACCCAATATCTAAAAATAAATAACCAGCTTCAATTAAGGGACACAAATCTCGTGTGTTAGAAGTTAGAAGTAAATGTAACTACATTGTTAAAAAATCTGAAAATCCTTGCCAAAACATTGCATAACAAAACAACTTTAAATAACACACAAGATCAAGACATGGCGTCGCATTAAAATTGATATTATGAGTGTATTACAGCATTTGGTGCTAGGGGTGGAAAAAACTGTTTCAACCATGGGGTATCGTCAGAAACTCAGAATCACTTATTTTATTAGGAAATGGTTGGCACAAACATTTTATTTATATAATCTAACAAACAATATTAGAAAATATCTTGATACATTTGGGTCCACTACAAAGGGAATAAAGGATAGGATAGATCCATATATATCGGACAATTATTGAGGAATTTTTTACTAGAAAAAGAATAAATAAAAGAAAGATTAATAAAGAGTAGTTACAATTATTTACAAGGGTTTCTGAAATGCACAATCCAAGTTAGGTCCAGTATCGACGTTGAACAAGTTGGTATATCTTTTGAAAAATCCAATCCTATCCTTGACCCTTGGATCATTGGGGATTCCACATTCAAGTGCACCATTGATGATGTTAGTAACCAAGCCATAACCAGCTGTTCTGTTTGCTGCTATGTCGGCTTCTGAAGGCACATATTTTCCAACCATAACATTGTGGCAAGAAAGTGTTCCTCTTGTCTCTCTCATCCAAAACCACAGAGCACTTCTGAATGCAATCACTGAATTGTTTGACACAATCTCAGGCTTCCTCAACCCATCAAATCCCAACTCCTTCCCTGCTGGACCATAATTGTAGTTCCTGCATAAATCCATAAATATGTTGCATACTTTTTTTCAGTCATACTGTATACACAAAGTATCATTCATCAATTAGTCACTACGTGTAGAAATATGTATTTGGTAATCTTATAAAATCTTTTACTATACTACATTCTACTCAGTCGTGCGTGCGTGCAATTTATTCACGTAGTCAATGTAAAACGTAGTTATTTTTACTAATATGACATTATGTGATTAAATGCACGTGTTACACGGACATTACATCAAAATTAAATTTCATAAATTTGATTATTTAATAATTAATTATGTAGTTAGAACAATGAATAAATTAATATGCATAATATATACAAATAAATACAGATTTGTTGTGTGCACATAGTATTTTTTATTTTTCTAAGAATAAAAACTAATTACTATATCAGTCATATTAGATGTATATAAAAAATTGGTCACTATATTAGAAAATATGTTAAAATACACATTTAAAATGAATTGATTTATATAGAAATAATGCATGATTGGTTTTGCTTGCATACCAAGAAAGTTGAATGGGTCCTCTTCCATGGTAAGATTTTCCTGGGAAACAAGGCCATTGTTTGTTAGTAGAATCACAGTAGTTACTCTGAGGATTAATCTCTTCCTTAAAGCAGAGACCCCAAGCATATGGACCATCAGGTGCAGTAGCCCATCCACCAGTCGTCTCATGAGAAATTTGAGCAAGAAATGCAGCGATCTCACGCTTCCGTGTGTCTAAACTGCCGGTGGTGCCGAATTCAGGGAAGGTTTTCGCGGCGCGAATGAAGGCCTTGTAAGGGTAGAAGTTCTTAGCAGGGCATGCATTGTCATCTTTATGTAGGAACATGGTATCAAAAAACTTCTTTCTAATGAGAGAAGAGATTGGTTTCGCTTCCAAAGAAGAAGCGAAACAGGGCAATAAGACACAGAGGAAGAGAGTAAAAGAGAGCAATGTTGAAAAAGCCATTTGCTGAATATAGTTCAAAAAACACAAGCATCAAGGAACTTTAATTTATAGATAGGTATAAAGAGGGAATCTTTTCATGTTCAGAGTACCTTTTATTTGCCTAATAGCTTATTGCAATATAAAATTTGTTGTTGACAAATTATGGGAATCAACTGTTGAATTAGATACCCTCCTCCGCCGGCTGGGTTTTAGCCATGTTTCAATTCGTTGGATAAGATGAATCATATAATATATAGTGACAGAACAAAATGAACAGTAATGCACGGTGGTACTTAGTTCCGTTTAAGTGTTTGTCGTTGGTCAATGGGGCGGAATTCGAACTCCCGACACTTGCTTAAGCGGACTAGTGAGCTAACTATTAGACCAACCCAACTTGGTTAAATCTGACTTAATTAAAAATAAAAAAGAGTAATACCCCAAATAGGTCCCAAGGATTTGGTCGTCCGACAGATTTGTCCCCCAGGAAAATTAACTAAGTCTCTGGTCCCCAAAATTATTAGATATATGTCATATACGTCCCTGATCCAGGTTTAACTGGTTAATCGAACAGTCTCTCTCCTACGTAGAGGTGATTAGTGTGACATGTCAGGTTAAAAGCTACCAGGACACATTGGTCCCTACACACGTGTCCAAAACGACGTCGTTTTAGGACTTCTTCAAACGACTTTGAGTGGGACAGATTAGTCCCCAAACTTTCTCATGCCAGTGTTATAAGACGGCAGCGTGTGGAAAATGTGGAGAGCCTGGCCACAATGCTAAGACCTGCAAGGGAGCTCCTAAGGCTGGGATTAATCCTAAAAAAACAATCAAGGAAAAATCCAAGAAAAATTCATCTGCAACACAAGAAGAGGTTCAGGTTTCTCAATCGGCACCCATAACTCAAGTATTCATGATTAACACTTATCTTGTTATACTAAATATTCTATATTGTGCGGCTTGGGATCTGTGATAACTTGTTTAAGACTCAGAATTTTTACAGCCATTAGTTGTTCTATTATAAGGACCATCTTGACATATAATATTATTGATCAGGGACCTGATTGACTTATAGTATAAATTCTAAAGGATCTATTTGACTTATAACATACATCATAAAGGATTTAATTGTTCTAACAAATTTGCTCATGTACGAGATTACTCAGCCTGAGACACCAACAAATGCTGCTAAACCAAATGTTGGAATGAATGTAAATGCTGAAACTGTAAGTATGCTTGATAATGTGTTTCACTATTAATTCCTAAATACTAGATACTAATATCTTATGTTAGAATACTCATAATTGTTTAAAATTCTATCAGGGAAGACAGACTCAGCCTCAACCTCCACCTCAACAACCTTTCAGACGTCTAAAGCAGACAATAATTAGGCCCAAGAGTCAGAAGAGTGTGAGTGATGAGACAATGACAGCTGCAAGTAGTGGCACAACCTCCAGAATGTTCAAATTCATTCCAACTCCCGGACTGAATCTCTCTAAGAAGAAATAATGCTTCCTTGAAATTTATTGTGGAAGAGACAAGACCTTGTTTGTCATTTTGAAGAAAATAGACCTTCACTTTTAAGTCTTTTTGTGTCACCACTTTAATGAGTGTGTGTAGAAGGAAATGGACCTTCTTTAGTTTGTAAACATTTTGATACTACTTATGTGCATACTTATGTTTATGTCCCTTTATGTTAATATTTTGATACATGACATTTGAATATTCTGGTTTGGATTATATACTATATTTTATAATATCTACTTGGCCAACTTATTTACATGCTACTCCGATTTGGATATGACTAACTTCTGTTTAGTATCATTGTCAACCTCTAGTGTCCATTTAACTAAAATGATTCATTCAAATACAATATTTTTTCAACAAACATACAATGCTAATTTCTTATATAACCACCACATAGATACAAAATAAAATCACAACTACAAGTGCACCCATTATTACACTACTAAACAACCTGAAAACACTATCTTTCTTGATTTTTGAACTATCTTCATTCCTCTTTATCAACATCTCCTCCAATTGTTTCACTCTCTCCTCCAAAGTATAATTCAAACCTGCACCAAATTCTTCACCCTTACATGTCTCCATAGAGGCCAATCTACTGCTTTCAACTACATCATCCACCAGACACCCAAAAATCTCATCAAACCATACAAAAAAATTACAATAACCTTGCTTCTCCTGCCATCAGAATAACAAAACAAGAATCATAACATTAGCCTTAGTCTTCAATTTTCAAAATTATAGCACCACAAAAATCAATCACATTGAAGTACCTTGAAGTGAGGACAGCCAAAGAACAGCCTATTTGGGTTCTCTGTTGTGCGAGACCTAGATATTACGGCATATGTATTGCACTTGCACTTAGGATGTTCTCCTCTTCTAAGTTGCCCCCTTAGAAAGCCAGTCGAACCGCTGTCAACACGGAAGACATCATCAATAGTTCTCCAACCACGTCTCCGACTTGCAACTGATGTGTTGCCTCCACTCGCCATCACCTTCTTCGAAGCCAGAAACTCTCTCTCACATACTAAGATACATGGGTTGGAGACAAAGAGACAGAGGTTAAAGATGAAGACCTAATTCATGTTGATCTCCCTTTTGAAACGGCAACGTATAGGTCCTTATTTACACGCTGCCGTTTTATAACACTGGCATGAGAAAGCTTGGGGACTAATCTATTCCACTTAAAACGACGTCGTTTGAAGAAGCCCTAAAACGACGTCGTTTTGGACACGTGTGCAGGGACCAATGTATCCTGGTAGCCTTTAACCTGACACGTCACACTGATCACCTCCACGTAGAAGAGAGACTGTTCGATTAACCGGTTAAACCTGGATCAGGGACGTATATGACATATATCTAACAATTTTGGAGACCAGGGACTTAGTTAATTTTTTTGGGGGATAAATCTGTCGGACAACCAAATCTTTGGGACCTATTTGGGGTAAATAAATAATCTAATTAGACCTCTAAATGTAATAAAGGAAAAAGGTCTGAAGCCTTAGCCCATATCAATGTGTTTTTTGTAATTTGTTTGAAGGCTATAACCACCTTAAATGGGCTTGGTATATGTTGAAACTTGGTTTTTGGGTTAAATTATAGGCTTGGGTAAGGGACCCAAGTTGACAATGAATATATTAAAAAATGTTTATTTAGTTATAAAA
>NC_029790.2:10307013-10309107 GCF_000816755.2 Arachis ipaensis | reverse complement strand
TCAAAGTCTTTGAAAATTTAAAAGCCAGAGTGTAATGAAGCAATTAAAAGTTGGAATAATTGAGTGCAATGTTTCCAAGCTGTGAAAAAGGTGGGGCGTTGTAGCATGTAGGTCATTATCAAAGCAACGGCAATGTTTACTTTGTTTTGGTCAGTATCTTGTCGCGTTATCCTTCTATATTAAAAGTCAAGTATTGGGCCAATTTTTGACAAAGGGAAAACCCTCCACTCAAATCTATTCCGTCAAACACTTGGACCACTATACCCCCCTACATTTATGCCAATTATGCTCTTTTTTAATTCCTCACAAAATTAAAGAAACTTCTCCTAACATGCATGCTATATCTATGGTCCATCTTATATTCTTATTTAATATCCAAGCAATATATATGATCCCTTTTCAATAATTTCATTTCATGAATAGAAACTAAAATTCCTTTTTCTTTTTGTATGGGAATACAGATATTAAATCCTATCATATGCATACAGTATTAGTCAACAACAAACCTTTAAATAGAGCTCAAATTTATGACGAATTAATCTTTAATCTACCGAATTTAGGGATATTGTGAGAAAAAAATATATATTTTTCTAGAAGCATGTTGGTATTCCTATTATGAGATGGGTTTGAGCAATGGATAAGAGTGTGGATGGATCAATGTGTGGCTCTTTAGCGCTATGCTGAATTCCTTGTATAATATGTAAGTCTGTGTGTTTTGAACATTTATAGTATTTTCAAACTTAATTATTAAGCTAACCACTTTAATTTTACTTTGATTCCCCAATCAAACACTTAATTTTGGTCTCATCATATGTTTCTCTCTTGTATCTAGTATAAAAGAAATTAAATTCAGTTGCAATAAAGCATGCGTTTCTTTTTCTCAAAGTTTTTTAATGGAAGCGCAAAATTTTAAATCCAAATCCCTTGCAACTAAATAATAATCCAATTCATCCAATGGCTTGGTGAAATTATATTTGTTATATACTTCTTAGTTACTGCTTGGTGATTGGTGGTTTAATTTTCCTACACTTGAAAAATAACATTATTTATTTCATCTCAGCTGTAATAATCATTATTAAAGAGAAGACCTAGCTCTGATCTATAGCGATTATTTCTTATCGAATGCATTAATTATGCCTTTTGAAAATGTCGCTAGCTTGTCGATATCGGTACGTATATATATACACACGTCACGTCGCAATTAATTAACGCCAAGCGTAGTACACCGGCACGTATATGTATGTATACGTATATATGTAGTTATACACTTATACTGTATGTAGTAATTAGTACTAGCTAGTAAGGATTATTGTGAAGTGAAGTGGGGGCTTGTTGAATTATGGGTCACTCATCACTTTCGTTTTCTTCTACTAATTGAGTTCACGCAAAATATCAAAGCAAGTGGACAACGGTGCATTCAAAACAAAGAAGACGACATCACTTTGGAAGAAAATAAAGTATTTATATATAGTCTATATGGTTGAAAATGGGGACGATGTATCCTCTCATCTTTTCTTTTTATTAGGGTTATTATATTTTATGTGTTCATTTTATCTAATATTCATATTTTTTATTCAATAAAACATAAAAATTTCTACGTCCAACTTAATAATAATAAAAAAACTATTGACTTGACATACAAATTAAAAAAATATATAATTGAGTATAAATAAATAAGAACAATCCAACATGACCAGTATATATATTATTATTTTTTATCAATAACAATAATTTATATCTATATTTATAAAAATTTTGCATACAAGTAACATATAATTTATACTTATATTTATCAAAATTTTATATACATAAATCAATACAATTTAATTTATATTCATATTTTTCAAAGTTTGCACACATAAATTAATAAAATTTATTTGTTAAAGACAATTTAGTATCTGTACTGATCAAATAATGACCAAAAAGAAAAATACTAAAAGATCATTAGAATTTATTATTTTTTACTATTAGTTAATCATCAATATTTAAAAGTATGAGATAAAATATATTGTTAAATTACTAAACTAAAAAATTAGACTAAACAAATTAAGTTAGTGACTAAATAATAACCAAAAATAATAAATTATGATAAGT
>NC_029790.2:10289247-10306664 GCF_000816755.2 Arachis ipaensis | reverse complement strand
AAATATATATACGTGAGTAATCGCATACAAATAATACATATATATGGAAGTGAATAGATATAACATATAAGTAGGTCGCCTCTATTTCCAAATTGTTAAGAGCAATGAGGGTTGGCGTCTCCATATTGCAAACCGTGACTTTTAGGTTAAAAGTCGCCGCCCTATTTGGCTATGCATACAATTACAAGATATCAAAGAAATCATAACATATTTCATTAACCTTGTATTTTGGGTGCAATGAAAAGCATCTCTTTGTCGGTTTTTTATGACTATTTATTTAGATATATATTATGGTTTTCCTTTAATTCTAATCAACCACGAAATTGGGGTTGCAAAAGCGTGTATTACTATTTTTGTTAATAGGTTATTTTTTTTATTTTTTATTTTTTAAATCTTGCAAACGACAATGAGATTAGGAAAATGAAAATTGACCCGTACTCAACTATGGTTATAAGATAGATAATTAAAGTTTATTTTACTTACTTTCACTTAGTAATGAATGCATAGCAAGGACAAAACATACCTAATGTGCTGGATGCCTCCGGTACGGATTGAGAGATGGATTGGGAATTTGCAGGTCGAGGCAGATGCCGTATTATTTGACTGGAGCAATGGGGGTGGTACCTGCAAAGACACTCCGACGCTCAAGTCAGAATGGATCTAAGAGGTAGAAGGTGTGAGGAATGAATGAATACCTGGAGGGACCTGGGTCCTCTATTTATAGGTGATGGTAGCTATCTTATCTTATCTTGTTTGGCTAAGATAAGGGAGACGTTTGAATTCGAAAGTTGGTTAGGAGCTCTAATGGGCCGGTTCCGAGCCTTCTAGAAGGGCAAAGAGGGTCGGACCCGGGTAACCGAGTTCGGGGACCATTCCGGGCGTAGGATCCGTGGGCCTGATTCGTAAAAGTTGCCCCCGGAGCGAGAGAGTGAGGGTGCTCGGTCTCATCGCTGGAGGAATCTGTTCCTCGCCGTTTGCGGTTTGGCAAGGAGATCGTTATTTGGTTTTTCCGGTCGAGGTTGAGGATTTAGGGAGTTCCTGGCCGTTTCATGGTCAGACAAGGAGCATGTTGTTTGGGCATCTCATCACATGCCGGGTTTGATGACCGTTTCGAAGAAGGGCCCGGAGATCGGGTTTGGAACAGTTGCCCCCGGAGCATGAGAGTATGCTTTCTTGGTCTCAATGCTAAGTCGTTGGGGAGTCCGATTCTCTGTAGTTTGGGAGACTGTGAGGGGCCTGAAAAGGGCGTGACATCATCTTGCATCAATTGGTAGGATGTTGGTCAGTCTGGCTTTCTGCGAGTTGGAAGACCGTCAGCTCATGCTTGTTTTGTGTGGCCTTTTTTGGGCCGTTATTATGAACTTATTTTAGGCCTCTTGGTGGGCCGATTTCAAGACTTTGTTTATTTAGCTTTATTTGGATTTCCATTTTGTTGGCTTTGCGGGTGATCGATTCACGAGTCACTATTTTTGTTATTTGGATATCCGTTTTGTTATTTGGATATCCGTTTTATTGGCTTCGGGGTGATCGATTCCCGGGTAGCCGTTCACTTATTTGGATATCCATTTTATTATTTGGATATCCGTTTTTGTTATTTGGATATCTGTTTTGTTGGCCTCGGGGTAATCGATTCCCGTGTAGCCGTTTACTTATTTGGATATCCGTTTTGTTATTTGGATATCAGTTTTATTGGCTTCGAGGAGATCGATTCCCGGGTAGCCGTTTACCTATTTGGATATCCGTTTTGTTATTTGGATATCCGTTTTGTTATTTGGATATCAGTTTTATTGGCTTTGAGGTGATCGATTCTCGGGTAGCCGTTCACTTATTTGGATATCCGTTTTATTATTTGGGTATCCGTTTTGTTATTTGGATATCTGTTTTGTTGGCCTCAGGGTAATCGATTCCCGTGTAGCCGTTTACTTATTTGGATATCCATTTTGTTATTTGGATATCCGTTTTATTGGCTTCGTGGTGATTGATTCCCGGATAGCCGTTTACCTATTTGGATATTCGTTTTGTTATATGGATATCCGTTTTGTTGGCCTCAGGGTGATCGATTTCCGTGTAGCCGTTTACTTATTTGGATATCCGTTTTGTTATTTGGATATTCGTTTTATTGGCTTCGAGGTGATCGATTCCCGGGTAGCCAGCCGTTCACTTATTTGGATATCCGTTTTATTATTTGGGTATCCATTTTTTTTATTTGGATATCCGTTTTGTTGGCCTCGGGGTAATCGATTCCTGTGTGGCCGTTTACTTATTTGGATATCCGTTTTGTTATTTGGATATCCGTTTTATTGGCTTCGAGGTGATTGATTCTCGGGTAGCCGTTCACTTATTTGGATATCCGTTTTATTATTTGGGTATCCGTTTTGTTATTTGGATATCCGTTTTGTTGGCCTCAGGGTAATCGATTCCCGTGTAGCCGTTTACTTATTTGGATATCCGTTTTGTTATTTGGATATCTGTTTTATTGGCTTCGTGGTGATCGATTCCCGGATAGCCGTTTACCTATTTGGATATCCGTTTTGTTATTTGGATATCCGTTTTGTTGGCCTCGAGGTGATCGATTCCTGTGTAGCCGTTTACTTATTTGGATATCCGTTTTATTGGCTTCGAGGTGATCGATTCCCGGATAGCCAGCCGTTCACTTATTTGGATATCCGTTTTATTATTTAGGTATCCATTTTTTTATTTGGATATCCGTTTTGTTGGCCTCGGGGTAATCAATTCCCGTGTAGCCGTTTACTTATTTGGATATCCGTTTTGTTATTTGGAGATCCGTTTTATTTGCTTCGAGGTGATCGATTCTTGGGTAGCCGTTTACTTATTTGGATATCCATTTTCTTATTTGGATATCCGTTTTGTTGGCCTCGGGGTAATCGATTCCTGTGTAGCCGTTTACTTATTTGGATATCCGTTTTGTTATTTGGATATCTGTTTTATTGGCTTCGAGGTGATCGATTCCCGGGTAGCCGTTTACTTATTTAGATATCCGTTTTATTTTTTGGATATCCATTTTGTTGGCCTCGGGGTAATTGATCCTCGAGGGTAGCCGCATTTGGTTCGTGCCGTCGAACGGGGCAATGCTTTTGAAAAAATGAATTTCATTTGTGGTTTGGGCCTCGTTAAAATATTTGGATATTCGTTTTGTTGGCCTCGGGGTGATCGATCCTCGGGTAGCCGTTTACTTATTTGGATATCAGTTTTATTATTTGGATATCCATAGGCTTCGGGGTGATCGATCCCCCTCTTTATTTATTTGGATATTCGTTTTATTATTTGAATATCTGTTTTGTTGGTCTCGGGGTGATTAATCCCTGGTGGTAGCCGCGTTTAGTTCATGCCGTCAGACGGGACAATGCTTTTGAAAAAATGAATTTTGTTTGAGGTTTAGGCCTCGTAAAAACCTCCGGATGTGGGTAGGAAAGAGTGCCCAGTAAGAAAATATACGATTAAACAACTTAAGCAATAAATGCAAGTGAAAAAGGCAAAACATAAAGGGTAAAGAGATAGTCTTAAACGACATCGATCTTGTTGTTTTGGAAGGATGTTTCTACATCTAGTAGCGCCGTAAGTTGGTGGAATTTCAGGATCTTGGGAGCTTGGTCCCGTCTAGTCTTTCGAGCCTGTAGGCTTCTTTTTCGATTTCCATCTTGATTTGGTAGGGACCCTCCCAGTTGGGCGTGAGCTTCCCTTCTCCGGGAGTGGGTAGACCGATTTCTTTTTGTCGTAAGACGAGGTCTCCTAGTCCAAAGTCTCGTCGTACCGTGCTGTCATTGTACCTTAAGCTTATTCTCTATTTTAGGGCTAGCTCCCATAGGTGTGCTATGCTCCTTCCCTTGTCTACAAGGTCCCACTCTGCTTCTTTGTCATTTCCTCCCATGGTTCTGCGTGGACTTTGGTCTTGGCGTGCATCAAGATCGGCGAGGAAGTTGCCTACCGCATCTCGAGATCTCTTGCAGAGGGCCGAGCTGGTGTTCTCACACTCTACTGCGACTTCCCGGTCCCCGTGTATTATTTCGATAGTGCCATTATCGGCCTGAGACTTCATAATTAGGATCTTGGTGAAGATGACGGCGGATAGGTTGTTGATCATCTTTTTTCCGAGGATGATGTTGTAGGCAGTGGAGTCCTTGAGGACCACAAACTCGGAGAGGATGGTCTTCCTCTGGTTTCTGGGTTTCGATGGTTAGTGGTAACACTATAGAATCATCCGGTTTGAGAAACTTGTCTCCGAGTCTGGTAACCCGGTTGTGGTGGGTTTGAAGATTTTTGTTTCAGAGACCCAGCTTGTCGAAGGCTACTCTAAAGAGGATGTTGGAATCAGCTCTGGTGTCGACCAGTATTCTTTTCACAAGTCTGGTTCTGACTTTTGCCGAGACGACGAATGGGGCGTCTTTCGCCGAAGTGCCGTGTTGGCAGTCATTGGGAAAAAATGTGATTGCTGCTAGAATCGAGGAGATTAGTGCTTGGTTTCTTACAGCTAGGACTTTGAGATCCTTTTTTATTGCTGATTTTGACTTTTTCAGCCCGTCCTTTCCAATGATGACATTTACGATTATGGTCGGTTTCTGGACTTTCTTGGGATGCCTATCGTATCGTCTTTGAGTTGCGTCATTCACGTTCTTGTGATCTTTCTCTTTCAGTTCTCCGAGGTTTTCGAATGATTTTGACAAACTCGGGGAGTTTTCCGTTCGAATGTCTTATTCGAGGGCGTCTTTTAGGTCGAAGCAATCTTGGATTTTATGCACATATCATCGGTGGTAGTTGCAGCTTGTTGCCACCTGTCCGTTACTTTAGCTGTCGTGCTTTCGTAAGGATGCCTCGTTCTGCTATTTGGTGGCAGATTTCAGTGATGGGCGCGGGTAGGGGGTGTAGTTCGAGAACTTTCCAACCCTGGGTGGTTAGTTGGCGTTCACGGGTTTGAGGTGCTCTTTTGGTGTATCTCTTGGTGGTGGGTTACAACGAGGTGCCGTGTTACCGTGCTGTCATTTGTTGGCGGCCATGACTTGGCTTACCTCTTCGTCGTTTATGTATTCCCCTGTGATGCTTTGAATTTTGTGCATGGTCCAAACTGGTTTGGTGGTGAAGTGTTTCTAGAAGTCTTCATTTATGAGGCCGTTGGTTAGACAGAGACTGACGACCGAGTCTGTGAGTTTGTCGGCTGTTAGGCACTCATCGTTAAACCTATTGATGCGTGAGCATCTTTCCTATCTTTTCCTAGTGAATTTACATCTAATTTGTTGAGTTTAATAAAGAATTAATTATATTTTAGCCACTATGGATGCTATTTTGAGTTTTGTGCAATACTGTTTATTTTAGGTAGCATTCGACCGGATTTGATGGAGTTTCTGCAGCACAGGAATCAAAGGAGATGGCAGCGAGGAGCGACGCGTACGCGTGACTGACGCGTACGCGTGATTTGAAGAATTGCTCAGCGACGCGTACGCATGACCGACGCGTCCGCGTGACTTGCGAAAAAGAACCATCGACGCGTACGCGTGACATGTGCCACATGTAGAAAATGCAGAAAAACTCTGGGAGCGATTTCTGGGCTGTTTTGACCCAGTTTCCAGCCCAAAAAACACAGATTAGAAGTTGCAGAATGGACAAATCAAGTGGTCCCCACCCATCAGCTGAAGATTCGTTAATTAATTCGAATTTAAATTCAAATTTGATTTTTGAATAGGAAAAGATATTATTTTAATTTTAATTTTAGAAATTTGATTTTTAAATTATTAAGATTAGTTATAAAAGGGGATTCAGATCCATCAGATTGTAACGGAGTACATTTTTTTACCTGAATCCTTATTTTCTACTTTAAACCATGAGCAATTAATCCTCCATTGTTAAGGTTAGGAGCTCTGTCTATTTCTATGGATTGATTTTATTGCTTTTTCTATTTTAATTTATGTATGGATTTATAATTTAAGAATTATTTTCGCTCTTTATTTTATGAATTTGGGTGGAACGGAAGTATGACTCTCTTTCTATTTGAGTTCTTGTATAACTTGGAAAAGCTCTTTACTTGAACAACTGCTTGAAAACATATTCTCCTAAATTTTAATTATCTGGATTTAATGGGATACGTGACATATAATCCTTTTATTTTTAGGTAATTAGAATTTTTGTGGTATATAAACTGGAATTTGATCATCACTCTCTAATTGGAATTAATTGACCAAGGAATTGGCTGTTGATGAATTTTAGAGGAGACTAGGAAGGTCTAAAGAATTAGGGTCTAGTCACATAGTTTGCCATAAATTAAATCATACATGATTAAAATAGTTAGTAAAAAAAAATAATTCCAGAAAATAGATAACTCTGAAGCCTTAACTATCTTCTCCATATTTTCTTCCCAAAGTATTTACTTGCCTTTCTTCAATATTCTTTATATTGTTTAATGTCTTTTATATTGCATCTCAACACTATTTTCTGTTTGTCTAACTAATCCTATCAAATACTATTGTTGCTTAATCCATCAATCCTCGTGGGATCGACCCTTATTCACGTAAGGTATTACTTGGTACGACCCGGTACACTTGCCGGTAAGTTAGTGGGTTACAAATACCATACCAAGTTTTTGGCGCCGTTGCTGAGGATTGACTGTGATTAACAACTATTAAGTTGTTTGATTGTTTAGATTAGGCGTTTTAATTTTAATTTTATTTAAATATTATTTTATTATTTTTCAAAAAAAATATAAAAATAAAAATAAAAAAATAATATAATAAATAACACTAATATTTTTCTTAATTTCTGAAATTAAGTTTGGTGTTACCCAATTAATTTTATTTTAATTTTTCTTTTTATTTTTCCTTTTAAATTTTTGAATTTATTTATTTATTTATTTATTTATTTAGTATTTTTATTTTATTATTTTACACAGGTTACCTCACAGGGACTTCTCTGCACTCTGACGTAGAGAGTCCCATTTTTTCTTGTTTTCTGCTTGTGTATGCACAGGAGTAGAGACAAAGAACATCTCTTAGACTTTGATCTTGAACCTGAAAGAACTTTCAGGCGACATTTACAACAAGCAAGATTTTACAAGGTTGCAGAGTCCACTATGGCAAATAATAACGCTGTTAATGTCAATGTGGTAAATCTAAATGGGGATGATCAATAGAGGAGAGTGCTTGGCTCTTATTTTGCCCCTACTGCGGATCTCTATGGAAAAAGCATTGTGGTACCTCCTATAGCTGCAAACAACTTTGAGTTGAAGCCACAATTGGTCACCCTGGTGCAACAAAACTGCCAGTATCACAGACTTCCTCATGAAGATCCAAATCAGTTTATTTCTGGTTTTCTGCAGATATGTGATACCGTGAAGACAAATGGAGTGAATCCTGAGGTATACAAACTCATGCTCTTCCCATTTGCTCTGAGGGATAAAGCAAAGCTATGGCTAGATTCCCAACCGAAGGAGAGTTTGGATACTTAGGAAAAGGTGGTTACTGAGTTTCTCACTAAATTTTTCCCACCAAAGAAGCTGACTAAGCTTAGGTTGGAGGTTCAGACTTTCAGACAGAAGGAGGGAGAAACTCTTTATGAAGCTTGGGAGAGATACAAGCTACTGAATAGGCAATGCCCTCCAGACATGTTCTCCAAATGGACCCAACTGGATATCTTTTATGAAGGCTTGGGTAAGATGTCCAAGATGAGCCTAGACACTTCTGCAGGCGGTTCATTGCACAAGAAAAAGACACCAGAGGAAACTATTGAGCTGATTGAATTGGTTGCAAGCAACCAATATTTATACTCATCTAACAGGAATCCTGTGAACTCTGAGACCCCTCAGAAGAGAGGCGTGTTGGAAGTAGAAGCTGTTAATGCTCTTCTTTCTCAGAACAAGCTGATGTCTCAGCAAATAAATCTACTTACTCAACAGATGGGTGGCATGCAAGTCTCAGCTATCAACACCCAAAATCCACCACAGGAAGTCTCCTATGACATGGCAGGTAACTTTATGCAAAATGATAATTATGATTATGCTCAACCCTCTTCTGAATAGGTGAATTACATGGCGAGTGGTCCTAGAAATCCCAACAACGATCCATATTCTAAGACATACAATCAGGGGTGGAGGAATCACCCAAATTTTGGGTGGAGAGATCAACCTCAGAGACCTCAGAACTTCAACAATAGTTCTCAGGGCGGTTTTCAACAGAACAACTATAATAACCGCCAATTTCAGTCTCAGCAACAACAACCACCTCAGCAAGCAAATTCTAAATCCTAAGAAGATTCTAATTGGGAGATGATGATGAGTTTCATGCAAGAAACCAGAGCCTCCATTAGAAACTTGGAGGTGCAAATAGGTCAAATGAGTAAGCAATTACCTGAAAGGTCTTCAAATACATTCCCTGGTGATACAGTGGTGAACCCAAGAGAAGATTGCAAGGCTATTCAATTGAGAAGTGGTAAGGTAGCTGGTTCTGAGACCAAGGTCAATGAAGATCTAGTTGAAAAGGAAACTCCAGAGGAGAAGAAGGAAGAAGTAGAGCACGCCCCTCCTAAGCGTGTAGACAACCCATTTCCTGACTCTCTTGACACTTATCCCACCTTACCAAAGGCCCCTGAATACAAGCCAAAAATGCCATATCATCAGAGGCTTCAGAAGGCGTCCAAAGAAAAGCAATTCTCTAAATTTTTAGATGTCTTCAAGAAGCTGCAGATCAACATTCCTTTTGCAGAGGCTCTGGAGCAAATGCCTCTCTACGCTAAATTTATGAAAGAGTTGTTCACCCACAAGAGGAATTGGAAGGAGCAAGAAACCGTGGTGTTAACCAAGAAATGCAGTGCTATTATTCAACACACCCTTCCTGAGAAGATGCCAGACCCAGGAAGCTTTGTCATTTCTTGCACCATTGGAGAATCGGCATTTAGAGAGCTTTATGTGATCTTGGAGCTAGCATCAACCTCATGCTACTTTCAGTGATGAAAAAGCTTCAAATTGAGGAGGTAAAACCTACTCGTATTTCTCTTCAACTTGCTGATCTTTCTATTAAATTACCTGTGGGTGTGGTTGAAGATTTACTTGTTAAAGTATGACCATTTATTTTTCCTGTTGATTTTGTTATATTAGACATGGAAGAGGAGGTAAAACCCTCTATTATACTTGGTCGACCATTTTTAGCTACAGGTAGAGCTCTGATTGATGTGCAAAAGGGTGAATTAACCCTGCGGGTCAATGAAGAATAGGTGGTCCTAAATATTTTTGAAGCCCTCAAGCACCCCAATGATTCTGAGGGGTGTATAAAAATAGATGTTATTGAACCACTTGTTCAAGAAGTACTGGAAACTGAGGTACTTGATGATGTTCTGGATCCTATTTCTGAGTGTGAATTAGTTGAAGTTGACGATTCACCACCCCAAAAGGAGCTGATGAACACGCCAATCAAGGAGGAGGAAGCCCCCAAGCTTGAGCTCAAACCCTTACCCCCCTTCTCTGAAATATGTGTTCTTGGGTAGAAATTATTCATATCCAGTAATTATTAGCTCTTCCCTGAAGCCTGAAGAGGAAGAGGCGCTTGTTTCAGTGCTCAAGAGCCATAAAACAACTCTTGGGTGGACCATTAGTGACTTAAAAGGGATTAGTCCAACCAAGTGTATGCACAAGATCCTCCTTAAAGATGATGCCAAACCAGTTGTGCAACCACAAAAGAGACTCAATCCAACTATGAAAGAAGTGGTCCAAAAAGAGGTAATAAAATTATGGGAAGCAGGTATTATTTACCCTATTTCTGACAGTCCTTGGGTAAGTCCTGTGCAGGTAGTTCCCAAGAAAGGAGGGATGACAGTGATCAAGAATGAAAAGAATGAGCTTATTCCTACAAGAACAGTCACAGGATGGAGAATGTGTATAGACTACAGGAGGCTCAACACTGCTACAAGGAAGGATCATTTCCCCCTGCCTTTCATTGATCAGATGCTTGAGAGGTTAGCTTGTCATGCTTTTTATTGTTTTCTAGATGGATATTCTGGATATAATCAAATTGCAGTGGACCCTCAAGATCAAGAGAAGACAACATTAACATGCCCCTTTGGAGTATTTGCCTACAGGAGAATGCCATTTGGACTTTGCAATGCTCCAGCAACTTTTCAGAGGTGTATGCTTTCAATTTTTTCTGATATGGTTGAAAAGTTTATTGAGATATTTATGGATGACTTTTCTGTTTTTGGTAATTCTTTTGAATCCTGTCTTAAACATTTATCTCTTGTCTTGAAACGGTGTCAAGAATCAAACCTTGTTTTAAATTGAAAAAAATGCCATTTTATGGTTACAGAAGGCATTGTTCTTGGACACCAAATTTCAAGTAAGGGGATTGAGGTTGACAAAGCAAAGGTGGAGGTAATTGAAAAATTACCACCACCAACTAATGTTAAGGCAATTAGGAGTTTCTTGGGTCATGCAGGATTTTATAGAAGATTTATAAAGGATTTTTCTAAAATTGCTAAACCATTTAGCAACCTGTTGGTTGTTGATGTTCCTTTTATCTTTGATTCTGATTGTCTGCATGCTTTTGAAACTCTGAAAGCAAACCTTACCTCTGCTCCCATTATAGCTCCCCCTGACTGGGATTTACCATTTGAATTAATGTGTGATGCTAGTGATTTTGCTATAGGAGCTGTTTTAGGATAGAGGCATGGTAAGCTTGTACATGTCATTTATTATGCCAGTCGTGTGTTAAATGATGCTCAAAAGAATTACACAACTACAGAAAAGGAATTATTAGCTGTTGTCTATGTTGTTGATAAGTTTAGGTCCTATTTACTTGGTTCTAAGGTTATTGTTTATACTAACCATGCTGCTTTGAAGTACCTTCTAACCAAGCAGGATTCTAAACCAAGATCAATCAGATGGGTGTTGCTCCTTCAAGAGTTTGATATTGAGATAAAAGACAGGAAAGGGTCAGAAAATCAAGTAGCTGACCATCTCTCCAGAATTGAGCCTGAAGCAGGAGTACAACCACCTACAGCTATGACTAAGACATTTCTAGATGAGCAATTGTTCCTCATACAGCAGGCTCCATGGTTTGCAGATATTGCAAATTATAAGGCCATGAATTTTATTCCAAGGGAGTATAGCAGGCAACAAGTAAAGAAACTATTGACTGATGCAAAGTACTACATTTGGGAGGAACCATACCTTTTTAAAAGGTGTTCAGATGGTATAATAAGGAGATGTGTCCCAGATGAAGAAACACATCATATTCTTTGGCACTGTCATGGTTCTGAATATGGAGGCCACTTTGGTGGTGAAAGGACAGCTACAAAGGTCCTTCAAAGCGGGTTCTACTGGCCTACCCTCTTCAGAGATTCAAGAGAATTTGTGAAGCACTGTGACAGATGTGCAAAAGCCACAAATCTCCCTGCCAATCATGAAATGCCACAGCAGGGGATTCTTGAGGTTGAGTTGTTTGATGTGTGGGGTATTCATTTCATGGGACCTTTTCCACCCTCACATTCAAACAACTATATTCTAGTGGCAGTTGATTATGTGTCCAAGTGGGTGAAAGCTGTGGCTCTACCCACTAACGATGCCAAGGTGGTAATGAGCTTTCTTCAGTGGTATATCTTTAGCCGGTTTGGCGTCCCAAGGACACTCATTAGTGATGGAGGAAGTCGCTTTTGTAACAGACAGCTGGATTCTCTTCTGCACAGATATGGAGTCTGTCATAAGGTGGCAACCCCCTATCACCCTCAGACGAGTGGACAGGTTGAAGTTTCCAACAGGGAACTTAAGAAAATTCTAGAGAAGACCGTCAGCGTTTCAAGAAAGGACTGGTCTAGGAAGCTTGATGATGCTCTCTGGGCATACCGGACAGCGTACAAGACTCCAATTGGCATGTCCCCTTATCAGTTAGTCTATGGCAAAGCCTGTCACTTGCTAATTGAGTTAGAGCACAAGGCTTACTGGGCAATCAGATATCTGAGTCTTGATTCAGAAGCTGCAGGAATTAAGCGGATGCTTTAGTTGAATGAGCTTGATGAATTCAGATACTCAGCCTATGAGAATGCCAAGCTCTATAAGGAGAAAACCAAGCTACTGCATGACAAGAAGATTGCCATCAGAGTCTTTGAGCCAGGACAGAGAGTGCTTTTGTATAATTCAAGACTCAAATTCTTTCCCGGGAAGCTGAAATCCCGGTGGTCAGGACCGTTTGTGGTTACCAGGGCTTCTCCATATGGTCATGTGGAAGTACAGGAAGAGAAATCTGACAAAAAGTTTATAGTGAATGGCCAGAGGTTGAAGCTCTATCTTGGAGGTGAGATTGATCGCCAGAGGTCCACTCATCTGCTGAACTAGCAGAACTGACCGTCAAGCTAGTGACATTAAAGAAGAGCTTGTCGGGAGGCAACCCGATAATTTTGTATCCTTAGCTATTTTTCGTAGTAGTAGTTTTCTTCCTTATTTGATTTTTTTACTAAGTTTTTACTATTTTTTTTCAGATCATGCAGCTATCTTAGAACAGGAGCCGGACGGTATCTAAAATAAATAAAAAAAGAGAGAGAGAGAGAGAGAGAGCACACAACGCGCAAGCGTCGCTGACGCGTACGCGTCAGTCAGGTGTGCGTGAAAAATAACTTTGAACAGAGTTGCGCGGGAATGATGCGAAAATGATGCCTCTAGCACAAACAAACCCACACGTACGCGTACCCCACGCGTGCGTGTCAACCATGATTTTGGCACTCCACGCGTCCGCGTCATCGACGCATATGAGTGACTTCGCAAATCGGCGTAAAAGGTGTTTGGGCAGAAAGTTGTGCTGGCTTGGGGCTGGAAGTGTGCTAAAAGCACAAAATTGCCCGCACGTACGTGTCCCTGACGCGTGCGCGTCATTTGACCAAACGGCCATCCAAGCGTGCGCGTGCATGACGCGAACGTGTCGTATGCCAAATTTGGTTCCCTAGCCACGCGAACAGAGAGTTGCGTGTGCGCGCGGCTGGCTTCGCGCGAATCGCACAAAACCCAGGGCACGCGGATGCGTGCCTGACGCTGACGCGTCATTAAGGAAGTTCCGCGACCCACGCGTACGCGTGCCGTACGCGTCGTCTTCGCCGCCCAGTTTTAATTTTCTTTCTCCCTCTCCCAATCTTAATTCTCTCTTGTTCTTTTATCCTTTTATTCTTATTTCATTCTAATTTTTGTTTCTTTTTATTTTCAGTTCTTCTTTGCTTGAGGACAAGCAAACCTTTAAGTTTGGTGTTGACACTTCGCTTATGGGTTTTCTGTTTATTCCTATGGCTCCAAAAGGGAGGCAAATCATCTTCACTGAGGAGCACAACCTAAAGAATAAACGACCGCTAGGATAACTAAGGTGGTTGAGTTCCTTTTATTCTTTATTCCTCCCCTCTTTTTGTATGATATGTTTTGGTTTTCTGCTATTTTGCTTTGTTTGTTGCATGATCCTTTATTAGTTAGAATCCTAGGACTAGTTTAGTTCTCCCTATTGCTTTAATTATGAAAATATGTCTCATGTATTACTCACTGAACTTGAATTCAAATAAAAAAAATACAGGAGTGATATATTGCATGAGAAAGTGGGTCTATATTGAAGAATAGTCTTATTTACTTAAATGTGGTGGTATTTTCTGTGATTCTGAATGCATGAAATGAACAGTGCATATTTTTTATAGTGAAGTTTATGAATGTTAAAAATTGTTGGCTCTTGAAAGAATGATGAAAAAGAGAAATGTTATTGATAATATGAAAAATCATAAAATTGATTCTTGAAGCAAGAAAAAACAGTGAAAAATACAAAGCTTGCGAAAAAAATGGCAATATATATATATATATACAAAGAGAGAAAAAGAAAAAGCAAGCAGAAAAAGCCAAGAACCCTTTAAAGGCAAAGGGTAAAAAGGATCCAAGGCTTTGAGCATTAATGGATAGGAGGGCCCAAAGGAATAAAATCCTGGCCTAAGCGGCTAAATCAAGTTGTCCCTAACCATGTGCTTGTGGCGTGAAGGTGTCAAGTGAAAAGCTTGAGACTGAGCGGTTAAAGTCGTGATCCAAAGCAAAAAAAGTGTGCTTAAGAACTCTGGGCACCTCTAACTAGGGACTCTAGCAAAGCTGAGTCACAATCTGAAAAGGTTCACCCAGTTATGTGTCTGTGGCATTTATGTATCCTGTGGTAATACTGAAAAATAAAATGCTTAGGGTCACGACCAAGACTCATAAAGTAGCTGTGTTCAAGAATCAATATACTGAACTAGGAAAATCAATAACACTATCTGAATTCTGAGTTCCTATGGATGCCAATCATTCTGAACTTCAAAGGATAAAGTGAGATGCTAAAACTATTCAGGATTGCAGTTGTAAACCCCACTATAAGAAGAGACATGAGCTTAATCGAACTCTCATTCTCATGCAAATTCACATCCTAAGCTTATATTAGTTTTGGTTGCTTGAGGACAAGCAACAATTTAAGTTTAGTGTTGTGATGCGTGAGCATCTTTTCTATCTTTTCCTAGTGAATTTGCATCTAATTTGTTGAGTTTAATAAAGAATTAATTATATTTTAGCCACTATGGATAAACTGGAATATAAACTGGAATTTGATCATCACTCTCTAATTGGAATTAATTGACCAAGGAATTGGCTGTTAATGAATTTTAGAGGAGACTAGGAAGGTCTAAGGAATTAGGGTCTAGTCACATATAGTTTGCCATAAATTAAATCCTACATGATTAAAATAGTTAGTAAGAAAAATAATTCCAGAAAAATAGATAACTCTGAAGCCTTAACTATCTTCTCCATATTTTCTTCCCAAAGTATTTACTTGCCTTTCTTTAATATTCTTTATATTGTTTAATGTCTTTTATATTGCATCTCAACACTATTTTCTGTTTGTCTAACTAATCCTATCAAACACTATTGTTGCTTAATCCATCAATCTTCGTGGGATCTTATTCACGTAAGGTATTACTTGGTACGACCCGGTGCACTTGCCGGTAAGTTAGTGGGTTACAAATACCATACCACCTATCGAGGTATTTTCTTGTGGATTCATCTTCTGTTTGGGTGATTCCGAGCAACTTTATGGGGGTGTTTTGCTTTGGTGATCCTGGTGGTGCACTGGGCCATGAATTTTCTGGAGATGTCATGAAAGCTGGCTATGGAGCCGTTTGGAAGGGCGTTGAACCATTTGATTGCGGGGCCGGCTAAGGTTATCGAGAAGCCCTTACACCGGACCATGTCGGCGGCTCCTTCCAGGTTCATCCTGGCCTCGAAGGCCGTTAGGTGTTCTTGGGGATCTTTGGTCCCGTCGTATTTCATGTCAGTGGGCTTGTTGAAGTCCTTCGGGAGTTTGGCTCTCAAGGATTTTTCTGTGAACGGGATGGCTTCCATTATCACGTGCATGTTTTCTGCTCGTTTGGCCTCCCGATGGTGCCGTTGGTCGTCTTCTCCGCGTCGGTGTTTGGGTCTAGAAAAACGCTACGGTCGTGCCGTTTGCTGTGTCGTTGCTCAGGCGGCATGGTGTTCCTGGCATTGCGGTGAGATCAGGTCCTGGAGGTCGCTTGGCTTGCGTGCTCCGGGTGGTACCATTCTTTGGGTGTAACTCGGCCTTTGGGATTTTGCACCCTAAGGCACAGCTCTTGGATTATCTAGATTGCCTTCTCTCCTAAGCCGTCGGGTGGCCGGGCTTCAGTGGGAGGATGATTGTCTTCTCTTGGTTATTGCTAGGTTGGGGTTGGTTGGCGATGTGTCGCGCTTGTTATCCTCCCGTGGGTGGGAGGAGTGTTATCTTGGAGTTCGGGAGTTGGGCTTCGTGGGTTTGAGTTGGGGTGTTAGCTGGAGGATTGCTCCTCAAGGTTCTCCGTCATGCCGTCACGATTTAGCAATCCCCCGCATCTATGCAAGAACCTTGAGAACTTTCTTGATCTCTTGGCTCCTGAGAGGTTTGAGCTTGGCCACGGTGGTGACGTTAAAGAGGTCGTTCATGATGAGCTTCCTTATGAATTTTCAGTAAGGTTCGAAGGGGGATCATGGCGATAGAGTTGTCAAAGGTGAGGTGGCGGATGGCACAGGTTTGGAACCTGGTGTTGAAGGAGGTGACCTCGTGGGTTTGGAGGGAGAGCTTGAAGAGTTCAAAAGATGAAGCAACTACGGTAGGCATGGAGCCGAAGTAGAGGGAGAAGATGGGGCCATGGCGCTTGGATAGACGGATGAGGGAGTGGTGAATGAGAGGGTCCAAGAGGTGGAGGTGTCCCACTAAAGGGAGGCGAGACTTTGGGCTCAGAGGATTTGAAATTTAACCGTTGGAGAAGGGCGAAGGTGCATAAAGAGTGTTATCACTAAGAAGGTGATTGCAAGTAATATTGTTCCTTTGGGATTTCGCCATTGGAATAGGGTGAAGGTGTGATATCACTGCAAAGGTGATGCAAGTTAAAGAAATATTATTCCTTTTTGTTCTCAGTAACAAGCAAGAAATCAAGTGAGTGAATTTGAGGATTACTCTTCTGGGTTATCCGCCATGCCGCTATGACGTTGCAAATTCCCCACAAACGGCGCCAATGTACTGGATGCCTCCGGTATGAGTTGAGAGATGGATTGGGAACTTGCAGGTCGAGGCAGATGCCGGATTATTTGACTGGAGCAATGGGGGGTGGTACCTGCAAAGACACTCCGATGCTCAAGTCAGAATGGATCTAAGAGGTAGAAGGTGTAAGAAATGAATGAATACTTGGAGGGACCTGGGTCCTCTATTTATAGGTGATGGTAGCTATCTTATCTTATCTTGTTTGGCTAAGATAAGGGAGACGTTTGAATTCGAAAGTTGGTTAGGAGCTCTAGTGGGCCGGTTCCGAGCCTTCTAGAAGGTCGAAGAGGGTCGGACCCGGGTAACCGGATTCGGGGACCATTCCGGGCATAGGATCCGTGGGCCAGATCCGTAACACCTAACATGATAATTATTTTTATAATTATATTTATTATTATAAAATATAATTAATTTTCAAATTATCTCACAAATAAATAAAAACAATAAAATAATCATTTAAACAATAATCTGTTAATAATTCAACATCTCAAAATTAAAATTAAAATTAAATTCACTAATAACCATAGTTGTCAGAACCGAACCGGTGATCAAACCAGTGAGGTTACTGGGTCACTGGGTTACTGGTTCAACCGGTGGGTCACTGGTCGAACCGGTTAACCCGGTATAATTAAATAATTATGTAAAATTTAATTATTTTTTCTTTATTATAAGTATTTTTATTTTATTTTTATAAAAATAATTATCATTTTCAAATTTTAATACTTTATTAATTAATTTATATTTATTGTATTATTATATTATTATAAGTAAAAACTTACATACAGTTAATTTTCATGTGAAGTTGATATTTAAAAACAGTTAGATGATTTGACAAGTTTAACTAAATATTTTCTAACGATT
>NC_029790.2:10268475-10286875 GCF_000816755.2 Arachis ipaensis | reverse complement strand
AAAAAATTAAAACACTAAAATAATCATTTAAATAATAACACATTGTTAAAAAATTATTTAATTTTTTAATTTATTTATAGACAATACATATATTAATTATAATTATAAATTATACTATTTTAAATTAAATAACTTATATAATGATGATTTCATTTATGATTATAAATGCTAAATTAAATAATTCCTTTTTCCTTTTTATTTGGAACCAAATGAGAATAAAATCAATAGATACAATTTTTATTTGGATTGTAGAGTTTAATGGGTATCAATATAAATAGCAATACATATATTAATTATAATTATAAATTATACTATTTTAAATTAAATAACTTATATAATGATGATTTCATTTATGATTATAAATGCTAAATTAAATAAATCATAATTCCTTTTTATTTGGAACCAAATGAGAATAAAATCAATAGATACAATTTTTATTTGGATTGTAGAGTTTAATGGGTATCATGCTCAAATATAAATAGTATCAAAACTGCCTCCATAGCTCTTTTTCATCAAAGAGTTGTGATTCAGCTCTATTAGAAATACAAAAAGCTTTGATCGAAGAAGATCAAAGAACCAAATTTTTTTAATCACTTTTATAAATACAGGTACGTTTTTACACTATAATGTGTGTGTGTGTATATATATATATTGACAGAACTTATTATCAATGTTTGATTATTTTATTAAAAATACCACTTATAAATTAATATTTTTGTATAAAGACTAAATATTAATATTGTGCTAGGTCTTTGTGATTGGTCCACCATTATATGAATTTTATTCATATAATATGTAGTTTGTGTGAATATATTATTTTGCTTTAAAGTTATATCTGCCAATATTAATTTATTTTTAAATAAATTTTTTTGAAATTAAAAAAAAAGAGAGACTTTAGTTGATGACTTATATTTTATCAAATTAATTATTATTTCATATGGTCTTTTGAGATAAATGTGATTGATGACTTATATTAGTTTAGTGAGAGGAAATATATTTTATTATTTTTGTATGTCACGACATACAAAATTATAAATAAGGTTATATATTTAATTCTAAGGAAGACAAGTATAGTCTCATTAAGTGTCTCAAGAAAGTTATAAATCTCAAGAATACATAAGGTTTATCATACTTTAGCAGTAATTTAATAGATAATAAATTTATACACTTACAGTTATTTGTGTACTATATTAGTTTAGCAGATATTTGAGTCAGTTAAAAATGGATCATAAAATAGTAGACAAACAAGTTTTGTTAGAGTAAAATATTATATGTTCACACATATAAAGGTAGAAACTAAAGTTAGAGATGATTTGATATTCATATTCTGATTTTGTTGAATGCCAAGGCAATTTTAATCCATTGCATGTATATTCATATGTTCATTGAAAGAGTTCTTTAGAAAGGTGTTAAAATGATACTTATTACTCTTTCTACAAAAATAACTGAATATAAAACCCCTTTTGAAGGCACCATTTTGGTGATTACAAATACTTGCCACAAAATATGAAAAATAAATTTAAAAGACTACTTGAATTATTTTGTGACAATGTATTAGTAGTCTGTTATTTTAAATTTTTGTTCAACAAAAGAGTTCAGAGTGCTTAAGTGTCTTGTGAGCAAGTTAGCACAAACTCTATAAATGCATGCATATTTGGTTAGTTAGAAACAAACATCCATGGTCTTTCATGTGGATACTATTCAAATGAGTGTTATATCATTTTATGATATGTTGTTTCAGTGGGAGTGTATATTTAGATGCTCATATAGTTTAGACAAATTTACGAATATAAATAATTTTACAGAAATAAAGTATTAAGTTTCATTTTCACTTTGACTCATGATCTCATAAAGTTTATCAAAGTTGGACCAGTTGAAAATAGATATACCTGAGGTTATTTTCGCATGTAATTTCTGAATTTTTTCATCTAAGTTTGATCTATGTCGTTGAGTATATTAATATAGTCATTATCGTGGTTTTGTCGCGACAGTAATGTGATAAAAGCTCTGGTAATTTCATAATTAATATATAAGACAGACTAGATTGTTAAAGTAATAAGGGAGATAGCATTCAGATGCGCGCTGTTTATAAGATGTGATTATTTCAGGAAAGAATATATGTATATTCCAAGTGGGAGATTGTTGGAAAATTATTTAATTTCTTAATTTGTTTGTGGATAATACATATATTAATTATAATCATAAATTATGCTATTTCAAATTAAATAACTTATATAACGGTAATCTCATTTATTGTTATAAATACTAAGTTGAATAAATCATAATTACTTTTTATTTGGAACTAAATGAGAATAAAATCAGATACTATTTTTATTTGAAATTTAGGAATTTAATGAGTGTCATGTTCAAATATAAATAATGACTTCATAATTTTGTCTTCTAACATATCAAAACTGCCTTTGTAGCTCTTTTTTCAAAAAAGGGGGGGAATCGCCTGGTCTTGGGTTGCTGGATCGGAGGAAGTGAAGCCGACTTCCCGAGCTCTTCGTGTGGAGAAGGGGGGGTCACCTGCAAAGACACTCCGACGCTCTAGTCAGTCAAGTGTGCAGGCGAAAAGTGAGAGAATGATGTGTGACGTACCTTGGGGAGGGGTAGAACCCTCCCCATATATACCATGTCAGAGGTGGGTCCCACAAGGGGAGACCCACCTTCCTCGAAACTTCTTTCACACAGCTGTAGCGGAACTGTCAGGGACGCGTGTCCGGGTGAGAGGTTGAGCAGCTCTAGCCCGACCGTTCGGGTCGGGTGGTCCACGAGTCGGGTCGGCCCGTATGCTGTTTGGGCCCGGCCGTAACAGTGCCCCCAACGCGCCAGCTATAGACGTGAACACTGTTGGTGGCGTGTTATATTTTCCCTTGTGTCGTTGCCAGGTCGGCCGCTCGTGGAGAGGACGTGCCTCTTGCGCGTGTGTCTTTTTGTTGATGGGGATAACCGTTCGTCGCCTCGTTCTTCGTGCCGGGCATTTAATGTTCATAATGGGTTGTTTCAAATCCTGTGGGTAAAGACTCTTTTACCCCTGTCTTTCGCGCTTCATGTCAGTTTTTAACCCTCTAGTCAGTTTCACACTCCATTTTAATTCCATTTTCTTGTTCATCTTCATTCCTCTTCTCTTTGCATTCTCCTTCTTCCTTCCTGAATTCCCTACTGTGATCTTCACGTTTTTTAGCATCAATCCCTTCCTGTTTTCCTCTCAGTTATCACAGTCAATCAGGTAAGCACTCTTCTCCTCTCTCTCTGCTCTATGTGTGTTTTATCTTCATTATCATTTCTCCTATATGCATGTTGCTTGTTTGATTTGCATGCTAGATGATCATAGTGTCAAGTACGTGCGTTAGGGGGGTTACCATTTCAGGGTGTTAGATTTTTAGGTTTTTACTTGGATTCTGCTTTAGCCATGTTTGATCTTAGTTATTGAATAGGCTAGATGTAGTTTCTGGGCTTTTTCTGGACTCCCGACCTCATAGACTAACCGAGTGGTACCCCACTGTAGGTATGCCTCGCGTCGTTTCTCGAGCTTCCACCTCCGCCGCGGGTTACGATCCCTACGCGTGGGTGACTTCCGACGTGAAGGACTCCCCGAACCAGATGGGCGAGGAGGAGTTAACCGAGTTCCGCCAAGCTGAGTACTTGTGTGGCGGGACTGACGAGGAGGCCAACTACGACATCTTTGTTCCTGCCCCCAATGAACGGCTATACGAGCTCAATTTCCATTCTCCCGGGTTGCCGATTGGATTTGGTTCTATAAGTACATGTTCACCCAAGTGGTGGTTCGTATTCCGTTTTCAGCTTTTCAAATGGCGCTCCTTAATCGGATTTCCGTGGCACCGTCGCAGCTGCATCCAAACAGTTGGGCTTCCATTCGCTGTTTCGAGATGGTGTGTGAATATCTAGAGTTGTCGGTGTCCGTTGACGTTTTCCTTTTTTTCTTCAACCTCACGAATCCTTCCAAGGAGGGGAAAGCAAGGAAATGGTTCATTTCCTTCCGATCTGCCCAGGGTCGGAGGATCTTCGGCTTGTTCGATGACTCTTATCATGGGTTTAAAGACAAGTATTTTAAGGTGCGTCCAGTCAAAGGTCGCCACCCCTTCTGGTTATCGTTAGAAGGGGAACGCCTCATCCCAACGTACTGGAGTTTCGGGGCAGGGTCCAACACCTTTATCAAGGTGACTTACAAGGGGATGTCCGCTGTGGACAGAAAGGTTGCCTACGTGTTGTTGGCCGTTTTTGGGAGGAATCATGTGAACCCCCACCTTTTGATGGGTGACCGGGAGGTCGCCAGAAATTATATTTGTGAGTAATTTTGACGTTTCCTGCATTATTTTTGCTTCGATTGGTTATGCCGATTTCACGACTAACTTGTCTACTTATTTGTTGCAGTGGAGATGTCTGCTTCAGTGACAGGGCTTGAGGGTTTGTTCAAGACTTTCTTGGCGGAAAGCGATGAGGAGAAGGCTGACAAGAAGGCTGACGGGAAGCCGAAGAACCCTCCTGAGGACAAGAAGGATCAAGCGGTGCCTTCACCTCGTGACACTGAGATGTCGGACAAAAACTCTGGCGGGACGCGCGTTTCTCCTATTCGTGAGGAGACGGCTGGCACCAGGCATTCGTCCTCCACTCAACAAGAGAATGATAACTTGAAGCTTATTCCCACCCCCAAAAGGCAGAGGGCATCCTCCAGCCCTGAAGGAGTTCTCACCATGATGGAGAGGAACTTCGACGCTGGGGCCTTTATAGACTCCCAGTTGCTCCCTGGCACGGAGGATCACTTCCTTGGCACCGAGCTTGCGGGTCAGGTGAGGTGGATGTACCGTACCCTTCTCCGTGGTGCCGCAATAGCTCGGAAGGCCAAGTTCAAGCTGTCGGGGATGCAGTCGCTGCGCAGGAAGCTTGATTCTGCTGCCAAGTCCAATAATGAATTCAAAGCTCAAGTTGAAACGCTTCGGGAGTAGCTGTCCAAGATGGGGGAGAAGCTTAAAGCTGCCGAGGAGAAAGCTGCGTCTGCCGAGGAGAAATTGAAGACCTCCGATGCCACCGTGTCCCATCTAACCAAGCGGGAGATGACTTTGGAGAGCCAAATCAATGCCGCGCAAGGTCGGCTGGTCGCTTTGGAGAAGGAACATGATGTGGCCGTTTCGTCGGCTAAGGCTGCTCAAGCTGAGGTCGAAGAGCTTAGGAAAAACATAAAGAGACCGTGAAACAAGGAAAGAGCGCGATCCTGATGACTGAGGAGGCTCTCAAGGCCCAGGTGAAGATCGTGGCTCCTGATTTCGACACGTCGGCAATTGGGGTCTTTAAAACAATCAAGGATGGCAAGATTGTCGACATGCCCAAAATGTGATTTCTTTGTACTTTTTGTATGGATCTGTGATTATGTTGTAGAACTTTGTGGAACTTACTCTTGTTATACTTTAATAGTCGCTTGGTCGACTTGTGATTATCATTTTTTCTTCGCTTATCTGGTAGCATTTTCGTTTTGTTTTGTTACCGTTTTGCCGGCGTAGGCTTGTCGCTCGTGTTCGTTTACCCTTATGTTGGTAACTCGGCAAAGCCAGGTCGTGGCTTTGCTATTGCTGTAGCCGTTTGTTATGGCTTTAACTTAGTTGGCTCCCGGGGTGATCAGTCCCGGGGCACCGTGTCGTTGTCCCATTTACCATGCATTATAAGGAACATGTTGTCGTGGGACGCATAAATGGGAAAAAGTAGATGGAAAAGTAATTTTGACAAATAAACATTAATTTTTTGACAAGTAAACATTAGTCGATAGCTAAACAAAATTATTGCCATGACAAGTATTCAAGAAAGTAAATTACTGAGCTCGTCAGATCGCCTAGTCGGCGTGTTTGAGCTAAGAATAGAACCTTCTTAGGTTACCTGCATTCCAAATTCTCGGGATTTCCTTGCCATCGAGCTTCTCCAACTTGTAGGCGCCTTTGCCAATTACCTCTTTGACCCTGTAGGGGCCTTCCCAGTTTGCCGCGAGCTTGCCTTCCCCCTGAGTCGGGAGACCGATGTCGTTGCACCGTAGGACGAGGTCGTTTTGTTCAAACTCTCTCCTAAGCACTTTGGTGTTGTAGCGTAGGGCCATTCTTTGCTTTAGTGCTACTTCTGACAAATGGGCCATCTCCTTTGCCTCGTCTACTAGGTCCTTCTCTACAGCTTCTTCCACTCTGTTTAGAAGTAGTCGTGGGATCGGCTCGCCGATCTCTACGAGTATCATTGCGTCCACCCCGTACGTCAGGCGGAAAGGGGTTTCTCCCGTGGAGGACTGCTCGGTTGTACGGTAAGACCAGATAACTGAGGCAAGTTCGTCGGCCCATGCACCTTTTTTATTATCCAGCCGCTTCTTGAGGCCCAGCAAGACGACCTTATTCGCAGCCTCGACTTACCCGTTCGTCTGGGGATGCTCCACCGAAGAGAATTTCTGTTTTATGCCCAGACCGGTGAGGAACTCCACAAACTTTTTATCAGTGAACTGCGTCCCGTTATCTGAGATAACGACTTCCGGGATGCCGAATCGGGTTATCACCTGTCTCCACATGAACTTTTGACAATTGGATGAGGATATACTGGCCAGCGTTTCAGCCTCTATCCATTTGGTGTAGTAGTCAATGGCAACTATGAGATATTTGACTTACCCCGGACCAACCAAGAAAGGTCCCAAGAGGTCGACCCCCCACTGTGCGAAAGGTCGGGAGGACGTCAGTAAGCTCAGTTTGGTAGCCGGTGCTTTGTGGAAGTTGGCATTCTCTTGGCACTTGACACACTTCTTCACGAATTCTTTGGAGTCCTCCATCATTGATGGCCAGTAATATCCAGCTCGGATGAGCTTTCTTGCTAGGGCTTTGTCCCCGATGTGGTGACCACAATACCCCTCGTGGACTTCCTTGAGTACGTAGTTCATTTGGTCGGGATGCAGGCATTTCAGCAAGGGCTGGCTGAGTCCCTTTTTGAACAGTTGCCCTTGTATGATCGCATATTTGGCTGCCTCCCTTCTCAACGTTTTAGTTTCCTTCTCATCTTCAAAGAGTTTGCCGTTTTCTAGGTAATCAGTGATGGGGTCCATCCAGGAGGGACTTATCTTTGTCAGGTGGAGGACAACTGCTGGTTCTTTTGTCATGCCTTGAATGAGGGACTGGTTGCCGGCCCCCGGTTTCGTGCTCGCTAGCTTGGATAGGAGGTCTGCCCGTGTGTTCCTTTCCCTTGAAACGTGTTGGACCGCGACCTCCTCAAACTGTTTGCTCAGCTCTTTGACCTTCTCCAAGTACTTTTGCAATAGCGAGTCTCTGGCTTGGTAGCTTCCATTTACTTGCGAGGTCACGACCTGTGAGTCGCTGCATACTTCCAGCCTCGTAGCCCCGACTTCCCGAGCTAAGATCAAGCCGCCTAGAAGGGCCTCATATTCCGCTTGGTTGTTCGATACGCAAAACTCGAACTTGATTGATTGTTCGTATATGACCCCGGCAGGACTTTCCAAGATGATCCCGGCACCCCCGGACATTTGGTTGGAGGCCCCGTCCATATGGAGCCTCCACCGTATGCCCGCTTCCTCGGTCGGGTCCCCCGCTACTTCTACCAAGAAGTCTGCCATTGCTTGTGCCTTGATCGCATGTCGGGGCTCGTATCGCAAATCATACTGAGATAGCTCGATGGCCCAAGTTATCATTCTTCCTGCTAAGTCGGATTTTGGAGCACTTGGTGGATTCCCTGGTCCGTTCTCACGACCACCTGGTGACCTTGGAAGTATTGCCATAGTCTTCGGGAGGAGGTTAGCAGTGCTAGAGCCAGCTTCTCTAGTTTGCTGTATCTCAGTTCTGCTCCTTGCAGTGCTCTACTCACGAAGTAAATTGGTTGTTGAACCTTCCCTTCTTCCCATACCAAAACTGCTGCCAGCGCTTCATCCGTTATGGCCAGGTATAGGTAGAGCAGTTCTCCGACTTTGGGCTTCTCGAGCACGGGTGGTGTGGCGAGGATCTCTTTGAAATGTTTAAATGCTTCCTCACACGCCGGGGTCCATTCAAACACTATTCCTTTTTTCATAAGGTTGAAAAACGGTAGCGCCCTAGCGGCCGACGCCCCGAGGAAACGGGATAGGGCGGTGAGTCTACCTGATAACCTCTGAACATCCTTGACGTAGCTCGGACTCCTCATTTGGAGTATTGTTTGGCACTTTTTCGGGTTGGCCTCGACCCCCCTTTGGGTTATCATGAACCCTAGGAACTTTCCTGCCTGCATCGCAAAGGCTCATTTGAGTGGGTTGAGCCTCATGTCGTGTTGTAGGAGGGAGGCGAACACATTTCCCAGGTCGCTTATGAGGTCCTCGGGTCGGGTGGTCTTTGCAAGGATATCATCTACATACACCTCCACTGTTTTGCCTATGAGGTCACTGAATATCTTGTTCATTAGCCTCTGGTACGTGGCCCCAGCGTTCTTCAGGCCGAACGGCATTACTTTGTAGCAATATATCCCTCTTGGCGTTATGAACGCCGTTTTCTCTTCGTTAGGCCGGTGCATCGGTATCTGGTTATAACCAGAGTAGGCGTCCATAAAGCTTAGGTACCGATATCCCGCCGCGGCGTCGACGAGTGCATCAATGTTGGGCAGGGGGTAGCAGTCATTGGGGCATGTTTTGTTGAGATCAGAGTAATCCACACACATCCTCCATTTCCCATTGTGCTTTTTCACTAAAACTACATTCGACAGCCATGTTGAGTAGTCAAGTTCTCGAATAAATCCTGCTTCGAGGAGGCTAGTCGTCTGCCCGGCCACCGCTTCCGCTCGCTCTTGCGATATTTTCCTTCTTCTTTGAGCTACCGGTCTGGCCTCCGCCATCATGGTCAAGTGATGTGACATGAGTTGGGGGTCTATTCCCGGCATGTCGGCTGGCGTCCATGCAAATAGGTCACCGTTAGCCCTGATCATTTCCATCATGGGCCCCTTTCAGGTCGTGTGGTAGGTTTCTGTTCACGAAGGTGAACTTCTCCTCTGTGTCGCCGACTCTGAATTTCTCCAAGTTCCGTTCCGGCTCAGGTCTGGGTTTGTCTTCGACTCTAGCGTCTAGGTCGGCAAGGAACACTCCCGCTGCTTCCTTGGACGTCTTCCTTAAGGAGAGACTGGCGTTGTCGCAGGCGACTGCCGTTTCCAAATCTCCTTTTATGGATCCCACGGACCCGTCGTCAGCCACGAATTTCATTACCAGCATCGTTGTGCTGATTACTGCCCCGAGATCGTTGATGGTCTTCCTCCCCAGGATGATGTTGTAGGCTGTGGAGTCACACAGAACCACGAACTCGGCCATTGTTGAGCCTCGTCCCTGCCCGTGTCCTACTGATAACGGCAGGGAGATTATCCCGTCTGGCTTGATGAAGTGGTCGCCTAACCCTACAACACCGTGCTGGTGGGTTTTCAGGTCGGCATCCCGCAGTCCCAAAGCATCGAACACATTACGGAACATGATATTTGAGTCAACACCGGTGTCTATGAGGATGCGCTTGATGAGGCCGGTTCTCACTCAGGCCATGATGACCATAGGGGCTTTCCGCGACCTCATCAAACCACTGGTCCTCCGGGCCGAATGAGTTGGATGGCGACCTCGACCTCTTGGATTTTCTACAGATGATGAGAAAATCGCCAGGACTTTGGCGTCTTTCTTGTGTGTCAACTTCGACCTTAGGGGTGCGTCTCTCGCTGTTACGACGTTCACTATGGTGAGACCTTGTTCGCTGTCGCCCTGGTCATGACGTCGCTTTACCACGCAAGTCTTGTCCTCTACCTCTCGGTCGTGATCTCGTCTTCTGGGCTCCCTGATGAGATGGGAGAATTTAGCCAGTTTCCCGTCCTGGATTGCTTGTTCTAGCGCATCCTTGAGGTCGTAGAAGTCCTGTGTCTTATGTTCGTAGCCCTTGTGGTAATCACAATAAAGGCTCTTGTTTCCCCCGGTCCGGTCCTTCAGTGGTTAGGGCTTCGACAAAATTCCCTTCTCGGCTATCTGCTGATAAACTTCTACGATGGGGACGGTGAGGGGGTGTAATTGGTGAACTTCCCGACTCGAGGGAACGGCCTGGGCGTCCTGCTTGGACCGCCGTCTCTGGCGTGTTCCTTCTGTCTTTCTCCGCTTCCGTGTTGCCGGGTTTAATTGTAGGAGGGCTGCCATTTGTTGGCAGCCACGACCTGGCTGACTTCTTCATCATTAATATATTCCCTGGCTACACTTTGGATCTCCTGCATTGTCCACACCGGCTTCGTGGTGAGGTGCTTTCTGAAGTCCTCATTTAGGAGTCCATTAGTTAGGCATAAGCTAGCAACCGAATCAGTTAGCCCGTCGATCTCCAAGAACTCGTCGTTGAACCGGTCTAGATATTTTCTGGTCGGTTCGACGGACCTCTGCGTCTCCCCGAGCAGATTGATCGGGTGCTTTGCCTTTGCGATTCTAGTAGTAAATTGGGCTAGGAAGGCGTGGCTGATATCCGAGAACCTGGCCACGGAGCCCCGCGGGAGGCTGTTAAACTATCGTATCGCAGGTCCCGCGAGGGTGATCGGGAAAGCGCGGCACCTTATTTCGTCTCCCACTCTCTCCAGGTTCATCCTGGCCTCGAAGGCCGTAAGGTGCTCCTGCGGGTCTTGGGTTCCATCGTACCTCATGTCCGTTGGCTTGTCAAAGTGCTTTGGCAGCCGGACTTCGATGATGGAACGATGAAATGGGGTTGCGCCCATTATCACTGGTCCTCACGTTCTTCTTGTTCTTTCCTCGCCGTCTTCCCGTCGACCTTCTTCCCGAACTCGATCTGTGGTGTGCCTCCTCTTGTGCCGGGTGTAAATGATGGGATCGCGGTGTCTTCTCGGGCGTCCTTCCTCCCTGGCGCTCTCGGACTCAGATCGTGGGCTAGCTGTTCGCCGGGAGTGGCTTCTCGGAGGCGAACGGGAGTAGCTTGATTCGGGAGTTCGTTGGCGATGTTCTCGATTTGTCAACCGGTGCTCCAGGTAATACATCCTGTGATGCAGTTCCTGCATTATTCTGGCGCTGTTGTCGCCAGTTCCCCCGAAGAGGCGTCTTTCTAGAGATCGTGAGATTCGTCGTGGAGGGGACCTCGTGCGCTCCCGGGAGGAAGCCACGGAGGCTTCCCCTCTGCGCTCGGTCTCGTGGCCTGTTCCTCCGGGATCTAGTACAACGTCCATTCTGGCGTTCCCACAGACGGCGCCAATGTTCGATAGGTCGGGTACCGGACGGTTCGGATTGATACTTTGGTTGGTAAAAAAGGGGGGGAATCGCCTGGTCTTGGGTTGCTGGATCGGAGGAAGTGAAACCGACTTCCCGAGCTCTTCGTGTGGAGAAGGGGTTATCACCTGCAAAGACACTCTGACGCTCTAGTCAATCAAGTGTGCAGGCGAAAAGTGAGAGAATGATGTGTGACGTACTTTGGGGGAGGGGTAGGACCCTCCCCATATATACCATATTAGAAGTGGGTCCCACAAGAGTAGACCCACCTTCCTCGAAACTTCCTTCACACAGCTGTAGCGGAGCTATCAGGGACGCGTGTCCGAGTGAGAGGTTGAGCAGCTCTAGCCCGACCGTTCGAGTCGGGTAGTCCACAGGTCGGATCGGCCCGTATACTGTTTATATATATCAATTTAATATTTATTTGTGATAAAATTAATTACACAAATAAAAAAAATGTGTAATAAGACATAAGACATAAGAGTTTTATTTTTTCTACATACATGAACTAACTCTTACTTTATTAAAAAGACCTTAAATAAAATTATATTAAAAAAATAATCGAAGTTATCGAATACTTGAAGTTATTAATATATTTAATCGGAAGACATTAATTTTAGAAATGAAGGTAACAATCACTCACGTAGTCTTTATAAGGTCCACTTTAGAACACAAGGCCTCACAAGCCCCCCACACTCACTCACACATCGATCCGGTTCCGGCTCTGATACCATTTATAATAGTTCAGACCACCCGCTAGTACGATATTGTCCACTTTGACACACAAGACTTCACAGTTTTGTTTTTGACGATAAAGATGATAGCCAAAACTCCCCATACTCACTCGTTAAAATACGTCATGTTAAAAAGAGGTATCCACAACTAATAAGACATGCTTTGTTTCCTTTTCCAACCGATGTGGGATCTTACAGTCTCTGTAACAAAGCAACATTCGGAAAAGAAACGGATAGTAAAATTGGATATTTGGATTATTTATACAATTGTATGTTAAGTAAAAAAAAAGTTAAAGAGCAAAAAGGAAAAGAGTTAAATGAGAAACAGAAGCTTTAAGAAATTGGAATTATTCCAATTGATTAGATTACTATTATTAGTTTTTTTAATTGTTTTTATTAAATAATTAATATAATATTTTATAATATAGTAGAGTCATTTAATCTCTTTTCTTTTCATTTGTGTATGAATGCTCTGAATCCTGTGACCAAGAGAATAGATAAAGTGATGAGTGGGTCAAATTTATTTATTTTGTGGGAGCAAAAAATATTTTTGTTTACTATATATTATATGAAAGATTTTTAAAAATCAGTGGGAGCACTTGCTCCCCACATACTAAATGTAAATCTATCTCTGCTTCCAGATATAGCTAAATGACTTAATTAATTTTATTAAGATATTTGTGTGTATATTATAGTTTCTCAAGTGTATATAAATCAAAGTTTCATTTTAAGATTTTTTTTTTGGTGATTTGTAAAAGAAGTGCAACACGAGAACTTTTCAAGAAGTCACCCATTCTAGTACTACTCTTGCCCAAACACGCTTAATTGCGTAGTTCTGATGGGATCCGGTGCATTAGTACTGGTATGATCGCACCTAGTTTGATTTTAAGATTTATCATCATCAACAAATTTCTTGTTGCATACACAATACTAAAATGAAAGTGTAATTATTAAACTGAAAACAAGAAATTAATTAGTGTTTTTATTATGGTCCCGTTTCTACAGCATAGCAAATATGCACGTCATGCATGCATTATGCTGATATATAATAATGCATAGAGACAAATAAACCAACTAACGGAGAAACTAACACTCGTTAATAATTAGGCGCGGTGTTAATTAATTAATTAAAGCTAATGTTAAGGGAGAGTCTAGTAATTAGTCTATAATGAATAGGGGGAGGCGTCAATTGAGAAAAGAAGAGTATAGTATAGGAAGCTACCTAGCTAGTTTTATCATATACAATCCAAACACGTGAAATTTGGGGTTTGGTACTTTTTGTTGTTGTTGCTTTTAATGGATTGAACGTGCGGGTTAACTTGTGTGGGGTCATTCTCGTGAAGCCTATCTTTGCGGCTATTATCTTTTTTTTTTCTTTTCATTATTCTCTTCTCTTTTCTTTGAGGCTTGTTTGTGTGCGTTCGTGCGTGCGACTGCTTAATTTAATGTAATTGTTGTTCATGCATGCAATATTAATGGCCGCTATTCTTTACTTTCGATTCTCTTTTTCTCTTCTTCTACCTTACCCTTTTGACTCTCCATTTTATAGCTCTGCACGTAATACAACCGCCAGCTAATGAAACAACTTTCCATATCAACTATATATGTTAACTTTTAGTAGGAGTACTGTTTACCGATTGAGTCGCATTCGAATTCATCAAAATCATAATGAGAGTTTGATTGGTATGTGGATATAACACATTTTAACATTTTCTTAAAAAAGAAATAAACTTTGTTTTTATTTTTTTTTTTTTATGATTACACAATTTTTCTATATCAACCTAATAAATAATATTTATCTTTCTATCATATCTATAGATATAATATCAATATCCAGTATAATATATTTGCAGATTCAATTGGATAATATTCACAAAATTCAAATAAGATACGGAACAAATCAGAACCTTTTTTTTTTAAATCCCTAATCATTAGTGTTATGTTTCTATATATCCATTCTTTAATTTCTTACTAAACTATATGTATTTGAATAATTAATTGCACTCATAAAACCTTTTGTTAATTTAGTTTTTTGGTCCATGTGGTTTGATGATAATATGTATGTATATCATGGTTTTGATAATCGGACCAGACTGCCAGTCGAACCGGTTCAACCGGAGACCGGTAATAAAATGGTCCGCTCCTCTATGTAAAATTGTTGGAAGAAAAACTGCTTAAAAACTGACGTACCGGCCAAGAATCAGTCGATTGGATCGGACCAATAACCGCCCGGTTCGTATTAAACGGTACCGTTTTATTGATTTGTATTAAAAAAAAAGAAAGCAGGCCTGTCGCGAACCGAACCTCCCCCCCCATCCTTTCTTCCCCAATCATTCGTCATTGGAGAAGTCCGAAGCAAAGGGAAAAGTGGAAAACCCTAGCCCTTCGTCGCTGCTGCCGTTCCTAGATCCTCAGCGCCATCGCCTTCTTCCTCTTCCTCGTGTCCAGAACCCAGTAGTTCAGCACATCGTCTCACTCTTCATCGTCGCTGGCTTCTTGGCACCGCACCCAGGTTAGTGGCTTCTCGTCTTCATTTCCAGGAATGTTCGGTCTTCTTCTTAGTTTGAACTTTGAAGTTTTGAAATTGTTGTTATTCGGTCTTCTTCTTCGGTCTTCTTCTTCAATTTTTGTTCCATTTTGCTTGTAATGTTTTGTAAATTGTAATTACCCGTTGCTGATGAATTTGTCTTGTATGATGGCTGGTTGGTGATGGCTGTAAGATTTTTGTTCAAATTTTCTGATGAATCTATCTTGTATCTTGATTTTAATTGTTAACCACAATTTTGCTGATGGATTGATTGCTCTGTTAGTCACTTAGTCTGTTATTCTGTTTTAGTGTTTTCTAATTGTTCGATGGCTCTGATAGTGTTTGGCTGTTTTACTAGTTGCTGATGGTTCCTAATTTTTTGTTCAGATTTGTTGTTCTACTGTTCTACACTTTTACTGGTTGCTGATGGCTTTGTTTGTTGCTTAATGCTGTAAAGTGTAGACAGAATTTACTCAATTTAGATATGGTGTCTTGTTGATGATTTTTTTATTTCTCATTGTTTTGCTGCTGTTTTAATTTCGTATCTGTTTTATTAATTTCATTTATGGATAATAGTATTAATCAAGAAGCAGATAATAATACATCTGTAAATAATAACTTGTCTGTTAATTCTCCTATTTCGAATTTTTTCAATTAAACTATCGATTAAACTAATAAATTAATAAACTAATAACTAAAACGGTTCAATAATCGATTCGATTTTAAGAACCTCTATGGATATAGTATATACGCGTGCGCTGTGCTTGTTTTATTGTGGGATATTAATGTCATATCAATTAGCTTGCCGCTTGGTTATTTAACTCTTGGAAGGAAAAAGCTGCCTCGCCTTGGTTATTTTACTCTGTTAATACTAGTTACGGTCATATTGATGATTTCTTTAATACTTTTGTTTTTATTTTAAAAAATTTTCATATTTTTTTCCATCAAAATGTTTTAAATAGTTACAAAAAGACATCTCAGTCGTTGTTTTCAATTCTCCTTATTTTTTATTTTTTTTTGTCCAACTTAAAAAATGTTCTTTCATTGATCTTGGATAAGATCATTGACACTCAAAATTTGATATCCAAACACTTCATACCTACTAAACATATACACAGCCTAAAAATAAGTAATGTACATGTTTTAAATTGTTATTACATAAAATACATACATTATCTTCGTAAATAATAATCTTAAAATGATTTAATCTTTTTTTATATTTACTCCTCCTATCAAAACAAATTAAGTAAATAACTTGAAAGAAATTAGCTAGTATTCAGTTAAGTTATATTATAAATGTATTAATATAATCTTTTTAATATGAAAAAAAGGAGAGAGATTAATGAAGCGGGTGTGTAGCTAGAAGTCATAGAATGATAGAATGATCGGTTGAAAATATCAAAATTCTAATCTAAATCTCTGGAAAACCTTTGTCAAAATGATGGACAAATAAGGAAAGAGATTAAAAAGAAATTTTATGAACCTGCTGCCATTGACTTGGAAGTTATTCAATTATGGTATATTTGTTTGATAAACATCGATCATCTTAGTTTAATTTGTAACTCATCACATCAATGGTTATTATATATTTATCAGTCAATAAGTCTTTTATATTACTATATAGACCATAGAAAATGCATGCTTTTTATTTATAAGATGATAAGTTGATAAGATACTTATTATTAATGAATTAGCTGCGCTAACTAGTCCACGAGAGCAAGAGTTACGAAAGAAAACCCAGCTGGATATTTATTTATTTATTATTTATATCTAGTCAAGTTGCACCATTATTCAGATCTCATAATCTTGAGTCAATGACTTCATTTTCCATACCTTGACAATAATTAAAACCACACAATTTATATTTCTAACAATTTTTTATACATTATATTTGCCCATTGCATTGCTTGACCAAGGCTTCATATTCTACGGTTTTCCGTTTTCGCCCCTCTCTAGAAGTTTTTCTTTTCTCCTCAAAAAAGAAAATAAAAGATAAATAAATAAAAAGAAGAAGAAGAAAAAAGAGTACGCGGGTTCCAAAATTTTTCAACATAATAATATAACAGCTGGTTTCTGTATGAAAGGGACATGGAAATTGATGAAGAAAGCTCAGCAGAACGTATGCTGCACGTGAATCGGATAATATTTGCATATCTGCAGTAATTATTTGCATTTAATTCGAATTTTGCGGATATTATCTGATCGGATCAGATCTGATTTGCATTATGATAGGATCGGATTGTAAATTTGGCAGTGATATCCGATTCGCAAATTCGCATATTCACACATCTCATATAAATAATATAGTTTAAGAAAGTAAACCTAATGTGATGTGAATTTTAGTGTGTTATTTTATGAATATTATGATATATTGTTTTTAATTTTTTATGTTATACTTCAACTTAGAATAATTAAACTTAAATCTTGTGTTATTATTTTGTTTTTGTTATTCAAAAAAAATTTATTGATAATATTTTAGAAGTAAATGGGCTTAAACAGGTGAAAAATGAGTTTTCTGGATATTTTTTTTTGTAAAAACAGCCAAACAAAATCTTAAAATAGTCTTTTTGAATTATGAAGATATACCCGATATCCGATCCGCAAGTGATCGGATCCAGTCTGAAAAAATGCAGATATCGTATCCGATCTGATCCGATGAATGCATTACAGATCGAATAAAATTTTAGCCTATATCCGATCCGATCCGATCCGTGTACAGTCTTACCAGAACGGACCAAAAAGCAAAAATATTTGATAAAAAAAATAAAAAATAACTTAAATTTATTTTATTTAATATTTATTAAATTTATTATAAATATTAAATAAAATAAATTTAGATTTTTAAATTAATTTTTTATTATCTCTTTAACATTATCCGTTTAATTACCCAACTCTATTTCCGAGCAATACTCTGCTAGAGTAGAAATTTGTACCAACTCTGAGATATGCAAATCAAATATGTTGTTGCATAGTCACCAAAAAAAAATATGCTGTTGCATAACTCTACAATTATATAGCTAGCTTTGCGCCCATGCCATATATTAAATTACAATTTTAAATAAGAACTAATTAATATCATTGGTCAATGCATATGTAAAATGCAAAAAATTGTTTTTTCTTTAAAGTCCTTAGATGTAAAATTTTTTATTTTTATAAAAATCATGGTTTAGGACGACGAGCAGGATCATATGGAATACAAAATAATTTAATTTCAATTTATCAATTTAAAAAGTTTCTTACAAAATCATAGTGTATTTTCGTTTCCACACTAAATCTTTTTGTATATGGCCATATGAGTTAGGGTTTTTCAACGATCAATTTTTTTTAAGTCTTTTATATTTTTGAAAAATTTTAAACTCGGACATAGAATTATTGATTTACAAATTAATTTATATAAAAAAAATTTAGAATTAACATTATACAACTAATATTGCAGTTAGAAATGATAATTTTTTTGGCAAAACAGATATCTACAAAAATTTATCCGCAAAAAGATAAATACAAAAAATCAGATATTGTTGCTTAGGGAATTGAAGCATTTGGAGATCTCCTTGATGCAATCGACAATAAAGCGAGCGAGGCGGTATAACAGGATGACAGGGAAGATAGAGACGGTGACGGCGTTAGGATCACGAAAGCGGAAATCAGCATGGATGCCGCAATAGACAATTTCTCAGAGGTTTGTTAGTGTTGGAGTTATGAATGGTAAAAAAATTTATACTGGCGGTGATTATTATCTACGACGAAGAAGCTAGTGGGGACTCACAAAATTCTCACATTCTCACAGGAATGGAACCCGTCCTCACTAATAAATGGGGATGGGAGTAGGATTGAGATATTTCATTTATGGGAACTCGTAAAATTTTTGAAAAAACTAACTTAAATGTTTTTTTATATATAAATTGT
>NC_029790.2:10267144-10268383 GCF_000816755.2 Arachis ipaensis | reverse complement strand
TTGTGTTAATTTTCTTAAAAATTAATAAAATTTAATTATTCATAGATATCCACAAATATCCGCCTTTTTTACAGAGAAAAGTAAATAAAAACTCATGACGAAGATAACAAAAATGGAGATAGAAAGTGTTAGTTATACTTCAACTCAATAAAACTATAAATCAGAATTTAGTTAAAACTAAATACACACGTGTTATATTAGGAGTACGTGTAGAGTACGTGTTTTGCTCTTCAAACGGACTTACCTAATAAAATTAAGTAACTATGTGCCAACCCAAATGGGTACAAAAATTTTTTCGCAAATCTTTCTAAAGAAGCTCACTAAAGAGAGCACTTTGCTCTAAGAAAAATCAGTTCGAATATCACGAGAACGAGCTATATTTTGGAGTCTATTTTTACACAAAAACAGAAAGTATTTTACTAAATGAAGATGGAGGAAGGCGAGACAGAAAAAGTCTCCATTTCTGTAGAAACTTATTATCATCCCTAGTTAAAGTGTGAATAAAGAATTATTTATTGGAGCTTGAATTCATGATGCCGGAGGTGGAATTTGAACAAAAAATTTTTTTTTTCAATTTTAAATTTTTTTTTCCAAAAATGTCCATGAATATCAACAGGGACTTGAATATTTAGTGAATATTTAACATTAAAAAATCTAAAATTCAATTAAAAAATATCTAAATTTTAAAATTAACAAAATTTTATTTTTAATGAACTTTATATTATCGAAGATGAATATGCAAAAAAAACTTTCTTTGTCTAAAGACCTTATCTCTTAAACATGCTATTATCAATTTTTTTAAAAAATTTTTATTTTATGTCTTATTACTTTTATACCCCTGGCCTGGTTGCGATAATTATAAGCAAATTCCTTTTATTGCAATAAAATTATTATCTTTGAGAAAAACAATGAACTTCATATTAAATTTATTTAACAAATTAATATAGTATTAGTTGAAATTGACTGCTATAGTATTAATTTCTAATTATTACTCATTTATTATCACTAGTTTGACTTATCTCTTGATGATCGGATAGTTAACATTTTTGCTATGCAAATTACACTCTCATGACCAGGGATGGACCTATGTATATAGTAGTACGGGTAAGTGTTCCCAGTTCAAATTTGGAAAATTACTTAATAGCATATATTTATTTATCCTCGCTAGTTTGTTAATTTTGCTTCCACTTTATTAGATGAATATACAAATTATTTTTTTAGATTTGGCTCTATATATAA
>NC_029790.2:10266367-10267017 GCF_000816755.2 Arachis ipaensis | reverse complement strand
CTCAAGTCTCAAGTCTCAACCGTTATTTCATAAAAATTATGTTTATCTGTTAGTGATTTTTATTTTGAAGTTATCTTTGATTTTGGCAACCGTAATTGAAGGAACTATTTGCTAGAAATATTATAAGGAAAAGTTTAAGGCCAGCAACTTTTTTAAATTTTCGCCATCATGTAACCAGTAAATAAAAATGAGTCATTGGATAAAATTTCACACCATTAAAATCAACATTAATGACTATTTGATAACTACAAATCACAAAAATTGCTGGTCCCTAACACTCCTCATATTATAATAAAGAATCTATTTTGTCATTGTAAGAAATATTTTTTTTAATAATCATTTTAAAAAAATATGAATTATGCTCGTCTAAAGTGAACATATTGATAAAAAAAAAATTAATCGACTTTAAATTAAGATAACAAACTCGCAGGGAACAAAAATTATTATAAATTTATTAGTGATTGAAATATTATTTTCTCACTTTAAAAACTCTTATTCTTAAATCGATGATGTTTGATTGAATTAACAATAAAATTGTCCAATATATTTAAAATATAAGACAAGAAATAGATACATTTTAAATGATATTTTATAGTTTTAGATTATTAATTAAGTGACAAAACCGATTTTTTAAAAAAAATATATTTTGC
>NC_029790.2:10265712-10266296 GCF_000816755.2 Arachis ipaensis | reverse complement strand
GGTTGGTACGTGGTAGCGTAGCAATACATGCATAGTAGAGGAGTATAGTTATAGCCCTTGAAAGTCACTGGGATTAGGTTATTCCAAATCACGCGGGCCCCACCGTCTCTAACTACCGTCCGATACACAGAGCCGTGCCGTCAACTCCGTTGACCTCAGGGGACTCCCCTCCACGTGCACGTGCACTTCCTCCTTCTCCCATCCCCATACAATGCACAATCTCCTTCCTTCCTTATTCAAATAATCTTTCCATTTTTACATTACAACTTGGTAACAAGAGTACTGTCAAGTGTGAACATAAAACCGGATAAATTCGTTGCAGCGTTGGTGGCCTAAGGTTGACGTCACTTCTGCCCAAAACGGCTGCTCACTTGCCATTTCTTCCTCTTTAAAATCCTTCATCTTACTTTTCATTCACTTAAATTACTTACTTTGTTTTTTACTACTATCATCTTAGAAAAATATTTAAGGTTTAGTTATTTTAATTTATGTTAATCAATCATTTTAGTCTAATAATTTAATATTATATTTATATTTAATATTTTTAAATATTAATAATTAATTATTCATCGAAAATAATGTTA
>NC_029790.2:10263069-10265520 GCF_000816755.2 Arachis ipaensis | reverse complement strand
TTATACTGATATTAATATTATTGGGTAAGAGGAGGTGGGGCCCATAGGCCATAGCTCAAGGTCGAAGGAGTGCGTGTGTGTACGCGCGAGCTACCCCCATTTAAAACCACTTCCCCAGTTGAACCCACCACTTTCTTACTTCTTCTTCTTCGTCGTCGTCTTCCTCTTTCTCTCTCTCTCTTTCTTTAATTTCTATTCGTATAAGAAATGGATAACCCACACCCCCGTGAATTGACTTTCTTACCCTCTAGGGACGTCAAAGAAGTGGATTTCTTCTCATCATCATCATCAACTGCTGCCGATCATCATCGTCATGGCACCACCACCAACAACGCTTCATCCTTCCCTCATCACCCTGTAAACGTAACTAACTAACGTTCCATCACTTTAATTTTTGTATCATCTTTATTTGTTAGCTAATTATTCATGCTATATATGCAGACTGGGCTGAACTTAACGTGTGCAACTACTGGAATTTCAACTTCAAAGGGATCACCTAATGCCGAAAATACTGAATCCGAGGTTTGTATATAATAAGCGCACGTAATTCACGAGTTCCGTGATCATACAATAATTTTTTGAGTGTTGGAAATATATTTTTCAGAGGAAAATGGTGGAAGGTGAATTACGGAGACTGCAAGAAGAGAATAGAAAGCTGAGAAGTATGGTGGATCAGATCGCCAAAAGCTATAGCCAACTGCAGGCACAGCTCTTCATGGCTTTGCAGAAACAAAAGCTTACTCATCATCAGGTTTTCAATATTTTCAACATTTAATTTCGTCAAGATCAGTATTAATTTTAATTAAATTCTTCCTTCTTCTCCTATATGACGGAAGCATTATTTGTTTGCTTGTGCCAATTTTTACTCATTTCTCTTCTCTCTCTCTCTCTTAGTCAGTGAAGGAACAAGGTAACGTGCCTCACTTAAATTAGAAAGCGTGCGGATCCTCTTCATTCACGGCCATTTTTCAAACTCTTTCTACACTCCTTCAATTCTCTATATATTAATATCCAGTACCTGCAAGTTAGGTGTATTCATTTTTTATCATCACATAACCAATAAATAATACACCACCTCCTACTATATATAAACCCATCCAGTATACATTTCTTATACAGTATATATACAAATAAAATATGTATTCTTTATTTCTACAGACGTATATATATAACCGTGATTTCAGTTTTCACATGCTTACGAATATATAACTAATAACCAGGCCAGCCAGCTGAACTGAGTGATATATATTGCATTAAAATTAATTGGTCTCATCACTCTTATCTCTTTTAATTATTTAAAATGCGATATTTGAACTAAAAAAAATGTATACATCATGGACTAATAAATTTAAGCTAAGTTTTTGTTTGATAAATTTCAAAGGATAAGACAAGAAAAAGAGAGGGCGAGGGGCAATCTATTTTCATAAGAGACAATCAATCATCATTCACAATAACAAGTACGCGTCTCATTGACTTGGTCCTCACATATCAAAAAGAGATCTCAATTATCTCTTTCTTCTATATATGAAGTTCTTCATCGTTTATATAACACGTAATGTGTTCAACAAATAAAACGAATTTCAATATTGGTATATTTATTATTACAATAAATCAAACCTTACACTCACCTTTACTTAAAATATCAGTTTATTATATGTGGGAAGTGCTAAGTAATTCCAAGTAATAACACATAGATGTGATTGTGGGAACAGAATACTGGTGTCAAGAGCAATGGGATGATAAGTGGAGAAAAAGCTGTGGAGGGAGATGGAAGGGCGAAAGTAGAGATGAAGAATAACGATGCTTCGGTGTCTGGTGATGAAAAGAGAGAAAGAGAGGTATCAGCATCAAACAATAATGGTAATAATGCAGAGGAAGTAATGTCAAAGAAGCATGATGAGAATGATGATCATAATGAAGATGATGAAGATCGTTTGACTAAGCTTCATTTGGGAAAGCAAGTAGCAGCATCTGCTACAGAAGAAGACGTCCTTGAGCGATCTTCTTCTCAGAGTTGGGGATCATGCAAGACTCCCAACTTAGAAGAAACCAAGCTTCCTTCTTCTGACCTTCCTTTCAGGAAAGCCAGGGTTTCAGTGCGCGCAAGATCAGAAGCTCCTCTGGTAATTATATTATCCAACTCTAAACTTTTAAATCAGACGTGTATAAATGGTTATATCTCTAACACAAATGAAACGCAGATTAGCGATGGATGCCAGTGGAGGAAATACGGACAAAAAATGGCTAAAGGTAACCCCAGTCCTCGAGCCTACTATCGGTGCACCATGGCTGCTGGATGCCCAGTTCGGAAGCAGGTTCAAAGATGCGCAGAGGACAGTACAGTCCTAATAACAACCTATGAAGGTAACCACAACCACCCTCTTCCGCCGGCAGCCACCGCCATGGCAAACACGACTTCAGCCGCAGCAGCCATGCTACTATCAGGATCAA
>NC_029790.2:10259518-10262934 GCF_000816755.2 Arachis ipaensis | reverse complement strand
TCATCAATGCCCTACACATCAATGGCGACGCTATCAGCTTCCGCGCCATTTCCCACCATCACTCTCGACCTCACACACAACCACCACAACGCACTCCAACTCCACCGTGTGGTCCCTCCTCCCGGTGTTACCTTCCCTCTCCCATTGCATGCAGTTACTCCTCCACATCAGCTTATAGCAGGGCACCCTTTCTTAATCTCTCACCACCAGAAGCTGATGCCTCCTTTGGTTCATCGACAACAACCACAGCCTTCCAATAATTCCCCGTCTATGGTGGAGACAGTGAGTGCAGCCATTGCTTCGGATCCAAACTTCACTGCGGCCGTGGCTGCGGCACTCTCATCAATCATTGGAAGCAGTAACAATGGTGGAAGTGCAAGTACCGTTATTCACCCTAATGCTATTTCTGTTTCACCGAATGGATCACCGCAACTTCCTCAGTCATGTACTACATACTCTACCAACTAGCTTCTTCCATTCAACACGACACGTGTCACCGCTATCCTGCAATTTTATTTTCTTTAATTTTCTCATCATAATTATATTGCCTAGTTAACTTAAAAGTTAAAACCAAGGTATATATGTACAGAAATTAAAGAGAATATTACTTATTATACTCTTTCTATTACGCAAACAGATTAAAGAGTTAAGTTACTGCTCTCTCTCAATGCCTAATTAACTGAATAATAAGCAATATCTATAGCTGGCTATATCGTTGAAACTCATGTTATGTGGCTTTTACACTGAAGAAATGAAGAATCAAGAAGCCAGATTTTCTAAAAAGAGAAAATATTGATTTTGGACTCTCTCTCTTTATTTGGCAAGGATTCATCAACTAATATTTTGACAAAATAAATAAAGGGTTCAAGTCTTGACTATGATGTTTTAGTCGATGTCATGGTTAATTTATCTTAGACTTATTATTATTTGAAGTGTGAATAAACTCAACCAGATAAGAGCATACAATTTCTTCGGACCAATATTGATTCCCCGATTTTTAAAATTCAACGTTCGTTCATTCAATGATGAGATATGCAAAATTTGAAGATCCCGAAAGGATATCCATTATCGAGGAATTCTTGGTAGTGTCATCTACCAGTTTGTCTAAAAAGATATATTTATATTATTTACAAATGTTTGCATGCAGAAATTCGATATATTGGATCTTGAATCTGACCATTGTTTTACCCCGTTATTCTAAATGCTGGCATGCATTTGCTACTGCTTTTCTCTATTGGAACATTATTTTACAATTATATTAAGGGAAATTATAAGGTACAGATATGAATATACAGATATTCTATTTTAATCAATAACATAGCGACACGTAGTGTCTTTTCTAGTGCAATGAGAAGTGGCTTCACAAAGTATTAAATGGCTTAAAGTTTCACAGGAGCTAATTATTATTGCTAGCTCATAGACTTGCACACATAGTAATAATCAATTTTTGTTTTTGTTTTTTTTCCGTAGGAAGAATAGGATCATAGTAGTTAAATTAAATACTACTTGAGAGCCAATGAAAAACATTAAATTTCTTGTAGCAAAAATCAAGTGTATATTAACAATTTAACATTGGCTTGTTCACAATTGCCATGCTATTTGTTATATTAAAATTTTTTGCTTTGATATAATTTAAATAATTGTTTTGAAGATTATTTTTGAGGGAAAAAAAAAAACGTTTTATCAGGATTTCACACAAAATTTAGTTTTTTATCTTCATAAGATAAATAAATTCAAATGTTCAATTTTAATTTGAACATCTTAAATAATTTTAATTTTCTTATTTAAATATGCATAGCACATTTTTGTCATACATTTAATAAATACTAAATTTATGTTATCGTAAAAAAAAATTACAAAAAAGTATGAGTTTTTATGCAAATATTGATAATAAAAAAATTAATTAAAATTATAATCTATATCTAAAGATGAAAACAAATCAGTTTTAATTTTTAAGTGGTATTTGAATGTTAATTTTATTTGGCACAAAATTCAGTTAATTATATAAGAATAATTTAGTATTTTTAAATTAATGCTTAAAAGGATATCTTAATTCTTTAAGAATAAACTAAATGGTATTTTAGTTTTTTAAAATCAATCTTCAAAAATTGTTTTGTTCTTTTAAAAATTAATTATGAAAGTATTTTAATCTTTTTAAAATTTAAAATTTTAAAATGAGTTATACTACGTGTATACCAAAATTAACTACCAAAATCAGGTATCAATATAAAATATATGTTGAAATACAAAATACACATTAAAAATAAATTAAACTACACATATATTTATGCACAAATATATTAGTAGCTGATTTTAGTGTACAAATAACATTGTTGTTTTGAAATATGTTTGATGTGGCATTTTCATATTGCCTGTTTCTTGTATTAATTTTTCAACTAATTATTTTCTATTTTTATTTAAATCTTATATAAGAGAAAAAAAGATTTTACAATTTCAAATTGTATTTACAATTAAATATATTCTAAAAAATGAAAAAGAAAATCAATTATTCTCAACATGCTTTTTTTATCTTTTTTTTTTCCTAGTTCAATAGACTTGTTTTATATGATTATTGTTTTCTGCTTTTAAGTTAACCCAACTTTTTTTTTTCTCACTTTCTTAATAAAATCCAAAATTCGTGATCCGAGTCCAAGGGACACTTGCTATATCCAAGCCAGACTAAATAGATGCTCACTCAGAGCTAATGAAGAATAATTAAGCCAACCAAAGAATATCCAATACATGTGTAACGAAATAAAATAAAAAAATAGAATATCTGTAAATATTGATCTGTACTGTAGTGCGACCCTTATATTAATTGTATACTAAAACCAGTTATGACCGTTAATATAAAATATATATTAAAATATAAATGGTAGAAACTCAGGTGCAGTCGATTTCACGTGAAGTTGATAGTTGAAAATTGTTAGATGATTTGACTGATTTGACTAAATTTTCATCTAACGGCTCTCAACTAACATATATAGGAACAGTTATTTAAGATACGTACATGTAAATGTAATAATTATTTAAAGAATTTAGTTATCTTATCTCTTAGTGTTAACCATATAATTTAATGATATAATAATTTCTTTTGATATATTCTATGTTGAAAATGTAAAAATTAAATGTCATCGTTTATAGTACTTTTAAAATATATCAGATTTATTTTAAAAAATCATATTTATTTTTGAGATAACTAGTAAGTAAATGTGTGAACTTTATATAATGATATGCTTAAAGTTTAGTGAAACATTCAAAAAGTTGGTGAAATATAGTTTTTCATCATCGTCAACCAAAGGAAAAAATGTTGCTGAAAGTTTCAATTCATTCTTCGCAGGCGATAAGAAATGAAATAACTACGTACTTGAATTTTGGCCGCCACACCTAATATTTTAGCAACAGTAGTGTTGGCA
>NC_029790.2:10257959-10259474 GCF_000816755.2 Arachis ipaensis | reverse complement strand
AGTATGAAAGATATTTTTTCTATTTTTTTCCGATCATTTTAGTATAAATTAAAAATTATACAAATATAATGTAGATAAAATGGTACGTATAACATTTGTTTTTGGTCCTGGTACCTATAACATTTAATGTTGCTCGAAGTGTTTTATTCTTTTGGGGATACACTACCTAATTTTTTGGTTTTTATTCCAACAGGGCCTATCCCAAAGAAAGTACAAAAACTAGAGTGGTCTGGGGAATCTATGTTTTCGGCCTAAATTCGAGGTTTATTGTTTTTGGTCAGAGGCCCAAATTCCAAGTTTAATTAAAGCTGAAACTCAGATGGCGGGGTTCTGAGGCCCAAAACTAAGCCCAATGGGACTACGGTGTTTGTTGGCGCTGCATGGCGCGAAGTGTCTCCACTGTGAAAATTGTCGGTACAATGTTTTTCAGCAACTCACCTAAAGTAAATTTTATGATACTTATAATTTGGTGTTTAATTTTTATTTAACTTAATTTTTATAATAAATTTTAAATATTTATTAATTATTTATTTTTATATTTTTAAAATTAAACATTAATTTTTAATTTTTTTTAATAAATTAAGTAAACACTTTTAAACACTATTGCAATCACTGGAATGTTAATTGCAATATGAACTTGAAACATATCTTTTAAGGGTGGGCGTGTGTGCAATCATCAACAAAGATGCAACTGAATTCTCTCCTAGATAGATAGTACATACTACATAGCTAAAGTATCTTGAAAATTGGGATTCTAACCTTAATTGATACTACTATATTTCTTGATTCCTTCATTGTTCATTCATCCCTATAATTATATTGATTCACCAGTTCCAAGTGTACTTGGGATGTTCATCTTTTGTGACACTTGGATTTCTTTATGATTTACACCTGCCTAGTATTGTTCCAGTCAATTTACTTCTAATTTCTAAATATATGGCTCACTAAACATTTTTATTATATTTTTTTTAAAAATGATATTTGTACTATTTTTATATATATTTTCTTAGTACACATTTATTTTATGATATAAAATACATATTATTTAGTATTACTATTTGATTTATCTTTTTTTCAATTAATAAAAGTGTACATAAGCAGAGATCATTAAGACTTAAATATCCATCAACCCAAAAAATAAAAATAAAAAACTGAAAAGAAACTGACAAATAGTAAGTTATCTGATGGTGATGATGACTAATGTGCTTTAATTTTTTTTTCATTGTAAAGAAGAGGTATGAAATTGATTAGATTCCACTTTTCTAGGAAGCTTGTTTATTGGATTCCTTATTCAAATCTAAGGATGCAGTAAAAGGGAAGCAAGTCAGCAACTACCTAGGACTTGTGCAAATTCTCCAACATCAAATAAAGTTGCAACAGAAAAGGAATTTAGAGTGGTTACAAACTAACTAACAGCATCTCATTCTCTTATCTATCAACAACCAAACACATTCTTTTCCTTCAAAAAATAAATGGCAACACAAAATTTCTTATCTTTTTCTCTCTCTCTCCCCC
>NC_029790.2:10254010-10257651 GCF_000816755.2 Arachis ipaensis | reverse complement strand
AATGCACCAATCAAATTTCAGCTATAAAGTGACCTTTTTTTTTTCGGGTAGCATATAATGCTATAAACTCCACAATTTACCAAGATAGTAACCAAGCACCTCTTGTTTGATTATTTGAACTTTGCAGGTGATTGGATAAATTGTAACAGTCTGAACAATGCTCTGGGAATATTCTCTCCTTGAGAGGCTTGCAAGCTTCCGGCGAAACGAAATCGGAATATCCTTGGACATTAGAGCAGTTCCATGAATAGCTTGAGCTCACATTAAGGATGATGTTTGATAGACAGATGTTTACAAAGTTGTCTCCTTCTATGCCTTCTAGAAGGCCGGCGCGCTTGATGTTTTGGCCAATCACATCCTTGATTGTAATCTTTTCTATCAATGGTAATGCATTTGGATCAAATTTATCATCAGGATGATCCCCATATGTACCAGTGAACCTGATAGCAATGTCAACATTTTCTAAAGTCATGTTAGAGACAAAGACATTTCTAACATAACCACCTCTCCCTGGAGAAGTCTTTATTCTGATGGCGCTGTATGAATCGAAGAAGCGAATGTCTTGGGCATGGACTTCTGATACACCACCAGACATCTCACTTCCAATGGCAATCCCTGCACTCGTTGCCGTCCTCCCGGTGAGCCTGTTGATGATAATGTTTGTGCTGGGACGGCCGAATGCTATGCCATACTCGTCCCAGCCACTTTTGATGGCAATCAGATCATCACCCGTGCTTATATAACAGTCTTCAATGCATACATTGTCTGAAGAATCTGTCCACATTTTAGAGTTGTATGTGAGAATCTTAATTACAAGGACATAAATTCTATCACAACTATGCTATGTGTACACAGAAAAATCGGCTACCAAATCAGTCACTCGTATATAATATATGTTTAAATACAAAATACATGGTGGCTGATTCAGTGACTGATTTTTCGTGTGTACGTAGCATTTTTTATTCTCTAACAGGATGGATATTATTAGAATATGTGAGAATCTTAATTCACCTGGATCAATCCCATCTGTGTTTGGAGAATCAAGAGGAGCAAGGATCTTGACTTTCTTAACTGTAACTTGGCTGTTCATCCAGAAAAACAGTCTCAAATCTCCCCCCTAAGCATCAAAGCCCCACTATTGCACAGCTTTTGAATGGTAATGGAAGAAGTACTTGAAGTGCAGAAGAAAATAAGAAATAAATAACATAAACTCAGTCCTTCCATAGAAGACAAACCTGCAATATACAGGGTGGATATTCCAAAATGGAGAATCTAAGAAGGTTAAATTCGAGATGAGAACCCCCGCCGAGTTCATCAATTCTACCAAATGGGGACGCGTATAATCCAAGGTTTTGTTCCTAAACAGGCTCCACCATATACTCCCTTGACCATCAATTGTTCCATTGTTACCTTCATTGGAACACTTACAGAATCAATAAACTAGCTAACATGTACATAGAAGACAATCATTTGATGAATATTATCAACCTGTTATAACAACATCAGTCAAATCTTGTCCATAAATGAGGCTCTTGTGCCTTCCACCCGGCAACTCCCTTCCTCGCCCATATGACGGTAGAGGATCAACAACTGGCCAATCATCGGGGTTCTGTAATAAGTAGCAGGGCATGCCATTAAGATATCTTAGAAATCACCTATCACTCTACCAGCTACCGATTAAGACAATAGAATTTGGATTATCCTACTCCAGCATCTAACCAAATTAAGAAACAATGTCTTACTGTGGATCCAAGAATTACAGCATCTTTGTCCAACCAGAGAGTTAGATGGCTGATGAGATCAAAACTACCGGTCAACCAGCGGCCAGCCGGGACAAAGAGCTTCGCTCCGCCTTTGTCTGCAAATGAATTAAGGTAAAATATTGCATTCTGAAATGCTTTTGTGTTGAGAGTGACCCCATCTCCAACCGCGCCAAATTCTGTAATACTAACGCTGTGAGGTCTAACCTCCAAATTTGTCTGCTTGCAAAGTGAGCTGCTCCACACTCTCCATGGGCCACAGCTGATTAATGTAAGTACCAGAAGCACACCCACAAGCTGCAAGAGAAAATGTTTAGCCATCAGTAACTACTATGAAGCTGCACCTAAAAGTGAGAACCTTCCCCATTTTGGAGCCTTATCAAGCCATGATGACTACAATATTTCACATGCTTCTTCAAACAACAGTAGCTAACAGGGCAATGATTATTAAACACTATGAAGTTCAAGCAGGATCTAGACAGGGGTATTCGATTAACTCAAGAATTTCAAATTGAGAAGCTGTAGAACTACTCAGATCAACTACATTTCATCACAGTGCATAAAAAATCTCAAATTTTTCACAGAAAGAACACCACCCAGTTTAGCAGTCAGTAACAAAGTGCAACTTGTTTGAAAACGAGGGATAACAATCAACTAAAAAATGCACTAAAGATAAAGAATAGCTGATCCATCTGCAGTTTAATTCTTGATCTGTGGCTTCTAGATCTCAATTAGGCCATCATCCACTAGTAACTACAAAGCATGAGAGTGAATTAAAAGAGTATAAAGCAAGTACTCACTGTAGAAGTTCTCCTCATATGACTGAGATCCACCTTTCCCTTTTGAAGGGCACCTCCAAATTCCAAAATGCTGCTACTATTGATGAAAGAGACAAAGAAGAGAGAGAGAGAGAGAGAGAGAGAGAGAGAGAGAGAGAGAGAGAGAGAGGAAGATGAGAGGAAGGTTTGGTTTATTGAATTAGCAAGGTGTGAAATTGATTGGGTGGGTCATTGAGAAAGAGAGAGAGAGAAAGAGCAAGAGAGGGTAAGCAGTGATAATAAGAACCACACAAGTATAAATCATTGACAGAAACTGTTACTGCCCGCCAAAACAATAAGCAGTAGGACCCTCCTTCTTCTGTCTTCTCTTCTTCAAACTATGCAAAAAACTAGCACTCAACTCAAGTACAGTGAACACTACTCTCTCCCTTGAATTGCAAGTGTAACCGGTGATGAATGAATCTTGTGTTTCTTGGCTTGGGACACAGACAAAGTAATAAGTTGTTTTCACACAACAATAATTGACCTTTGCATGCATCACAATTCACAACACAACAGTGTTGTTGTTTTATTTTACTGTTTATCTCTTCTCTCTAAGAGACTAACTTGTAAGCTCCGTCAGATCCTTTAAATCACTTCATTCTGCTAATCATTTGCTCCCTCTTTTTCTTAGTCAACATAGTAATTAAACACTTCAAAAGCTGCTAAAACCTATGACTACTTTCTTTTCTCTTTATTGTTATTTGTCTAGATTTGATTAATATATGTTAGAGCCATGTGGTGTGGGGGACAGTAATTTTGAAGAAGAAGAAGAAGAATGGATGATGGTCAAATTTGAGAGGGATAAAAATAAATTAAAGGAAGATTGGGACAGACAAATTTTTAACCATAAAAAGCAAAACAGGTTTGTGTTTGTGTCCTTCGGAGTTATGGCTAAGTGTCCCTCTTCTTCATCTTTCTTTGATTTTAGTATATCTTTTTTAACTAAATCAACCAAATAATTATTATTAATTTATATATAATTACATTATAATATTTATTGAAGAATATTTTAGTCAAATAAATTATTTTAAATTTACAAAAAAAAAAAAAGAGAATTGTG
>NC_029790.2:10245284-10253998 GCF_000816755.2 Arachis ipaensis | reverse complement strand
ACATCTTATAAAAAAAAATATTTTTATATCATCTAATAATTTTTAACTATAAATTTTACATGCTAACTTTTATTCATGTTTAATATAAAATTCGAGCATGGAGGTTGATTGGACCGGAATGAACTGTGTCGTTTATTGAGCAACCAGTAAAAGAAATGAAAATGAGTTTCATCGTTTTCAATCCTAAGATTAATAAATAAATAAATAAACAAATTCAATGTGAACCGTCCATGATAGCGGTCTTAGCTCGTTTTTTATTTGTTACAGCTTTGAGCTTCGCGCTGGGAAACAAGTAACACAAAAATCAAATCATTTTTGCAGTGAAATACTTAATATCATTTTCTCAAGGGAGAGACACAAAGTTTGGTCATAAATCTAAACCTCAATCATGTGAAAAAGCTAAGGTTCCCAAAGTCAGGTATCCTATGCCCCAAAACCAAACGGTAACTAAAACCTATAAATATATTAAGGAATTTCACATATAACATGACGAGGCTCATTTTATTACAATATAAAAAAAAATTAGCGATATGACGATGAATGAATTTGACAAACACATATGTATGTATCATAAGTGAAAAGGTAAACCAACTTGTCAACACCAAAGTGTCATTGATCATGATGCATTACTTCTTCAAATATTATGATAATTTACTTCTTTTACAAAATAAATTAGTCAAGTGCATTCAAGAGAGGCCATTTTTTAACTTAGTTATATAAAGTTTGATTTTAATACATTCGTAGGTATAACATAAAAGGTTTTGATTCTTATTAGATTACCTTAAAAGGTTATAACAAAACATATATATTAATGAGAAATGATTTTGCAATTAATTGACCATATACAATACTTTATATAGTGACAAAGAAGCAAAATTAGTTTCATTCTCTTATGTATTGGGTGTTTTTATGAATTTAGTTTAGGAAGGGAGAGAAAGATGATAGAAGTTAAGTCCCATTTGTTTGAAGTTTATTATAATTTAAATTTCTATTGTGGCCTAATTGTAATTATTTATAAACTATTAATGATTTAATCTCATCCGTTAATTCTAATGTTTGATGGACGCATTAGATTTAAAGATAATAATACATAAAAGGTGGTTCTCTCTCTACCTCAAGACACACGACGTTTTACAGTTTTCACTCACTGAAAATACCGTGAAACTGCTATCCTGAAGAAAAGGAAAGGGAGAGAAACCAGTGTTGAAGATCAACTCTACTGTAACCAATACTCTGCAAAATCAGTCTTAAAGTTCAACTCTAGCGTAATCAGGATATGGCAACCAATCCAGGTATGAAAATCACAACTTTTAAGATCCTAATTAATGCTTCCGCTAAACTGAATTGGAAGATTGATTATTCATTGTGAGAGGAGGTTGAAAAAAAAGATGTAGGGTGATTTCTCACCGAAAGATGATAGCTTATGTATCCTCTTTAAGGAGGATACCAAGGCTCTGATACCATGATAAAATTGTGAAAGAATAAGAAAATAAAAGATGAAGAAATTTTATTGATTGTTGATTGATTGAATTGTACTGAAGTGTTTGTAAACTATGAGGGTAAAATTAAATATATATAGAGTATTGTCCTATGAAAGATAAAAGCAAATAAAGATAAGATAAGAACAATTAAAGATAAGATAAAGATAAGATAATAAAATAAGAAATTTAATGTTTACATGTGGTATTAGAGCATGTGTTTTGAAAGTATGTGATTTTCTATGATCTAATTATGATATCCACGGTGTTTAATGTTTCTGATTAATTATTTATAATTGGATTTTAATTAAGTGGGTTTCAAATTTCATGCCATCAAAACTGTATATTTGTGGTTGTATATGTTCTATATGTTTTCTTTTGAATATTTTAATTTGATCATAAATTATACTCATGTATGAATTTAATCTTGAGTTTAAGTTTAGTATGGATGACAATTATGAAATTATTTTAAGTACGTAATGTACTCTAATTTTATGAAAAGTCTATAAATATTTTATTTATAGTATTAAATTTATTTAGAATATTTACTGCTTGTGTACACCAAAGTGACCAAGTTATAACGTAAAATGCCAGTATATTTAATAATGTGTTAATTAATTTTAATTAGATTTACCTAAAGGAAATCTCTTCTATTATTAATAGACTTGAACGAGAAAATTTATTATTCTTAGGTCAGATATATGTATTCTCCAAAGATGGTATATGTATTTGGCAGAGAATTTTAATCTTCAAGTATGATAAATATGACATTTATTTGTATATTAATATGTTAGTGTATTATAGAATTTTACCTAAAGGTGAACTGTAATATGCTTGTTATGTTCTGTAATCTGAGTAGATAATAAAATTAAAATTAATCTGAGCATTGTATGATTAAATGACAGGTATTTCAATTCATTCGCAAGCTTCATCTGTTACCATGTTTAATGGCTTAAACTTCTCTGAATGGAGTGAACAAGTGAAGTTCCATTTAGGTCTTTTGGATCTTGACTTGTCACTTTTGGAATCACTGATGATAATGATGAGGATGAAAAATATGCACTTAAGACATGGGAACGTTCTAACAGATTAAGCCTTATGTTTATGCGAATGACTACTGCAAGCAATATTAAGACTACCCTTCCACAAACAGAAAGTGCTAAAGAATATCTTGCGTTTGTGGAAGACCGCTTCTGTTCTGCTGATAAGTCACTCGCTAGTACATTAATGTCACAGCTCACGGCCATGAAGTTTGATGGGTCTAAGAGCATGCAAGAGCATACTATTGAGATGACTAATATTGCTGCAAAATTAAAGACACTGGGTATGACAGTTGATGACTCCTTTATGATGCAATTCATTCTGAACTCATTACCTTCTGAGTATGGAGCTTTTCAAATTAATTATAATATCATGAAGGAAAAATGGGACGCTAATGAATTGATTGGAAAGCTCATACAGGAAGAAAATAGACTTAAGAATTGTGGTGGTCATTCTGTCAACTTGGTTCAAGGAGCTGGCAAATCAGAAAAGAAATTAAAGACAAAGCCCAAGAATTTTAAGAAGAAAGGACATGCCAATGCAAAACAGTATCATTTCTGTAAGAAGGAAGGACATTTCCAAAAAGATTGTCTTAAACGTAAGGCATGGTTCGAAAAGAAAGGTATATTTGAAACATATGTATGTACTTATGAATCAAATTTAATTGATATTCCTCATAATTCTTGGTGGCTTGATTCTGGTGCTACAACTCATGTATCTAATATAATGTAGGGATTCCTTACGATCCAAACCACAAGCCAAAGTAAGATGTTCCTCTACATGGAAAACCGTGTGAAAGCGCCAATTGAAGGAATAGGAACTTATCGTTTGGTGTTGGATATAAGCTTTCATTTAGATTTACCTAAGACTCTTTATGTACCTTCAATGTCTAGGAATTTAATTTCTGTTTCAAAGTTGGACAATTGTGATTTTTTTTAATGGTGGACATAGTTGTTTTAATTTATTTAAAAATTCTAATATTGTTGGTTATGGTGTTCTAATTGATGGCTTATATAGATTAAAACTTCTTGATCAATTTTCTGAATCCTTGCTTATTGAGTACCAGAATGACGTAGTTAGGCCAAATACGCCTAAAGAAAGTTCTGCATTCTTGTGGCATAAACGCTTGGGTCACATATCCAAGGAAAGAATAGAAAGATTAGTAAAGAATGAGATTTTACAAAATTTAAATTTTACTGATCTTGGTTTATGTGTGGATTGTATTAAGGAAAAACAAACCAAACAAAACAAGAAAGGTGCCACAAGAAGTAGTTAGCTTCTTGAAATTATACACACTGATGTATGCGAACCTTTTGATGCTCCATCTATTGGTGGAGAAAAATATTTCATCACTTTTATTGATGACTTTTCACGTTATGAATATGTCTATTTGCTTAAAGAAAAGTCTCAAGCAGTTGATGCTATTAAGATTTATATTAAAGAAGTTGAAAGGCAATTAGACAAAAAGGTAAAAGTTGTTAGGTCAGATAGATGTGGTGAATATTATGGAAAACATAATGAAACAGGACAATGTCCTGGTCCATTTGCAAAACTTCTAGAAAGACATGGCATATGTGCACAATACACAATGCCATACACACCTCAACAAAATGGTGTGGCAGAAAGGCGTAATCGAACATTAATGGATATGGTTAGAAGTATGATGAGCAATTCTTCTTTACCCAAATTCTTGTGGATGTATGCATTAAAAACTGCCATGTATTTGCTAAATAGAATTCCTAGTAAAGCTGTTCCAAAGACTCCTTTTGAGTTATGGACTAATAGGAAACCTAGTTTACGACATTTACATGTTTGGGGTTGTCCAGCAGAAGCAAGAATATTTAATCCACAAGAAAAGAAATTAGATTCTCGAACAGTGAGTGGCTATTTTATTGGCTATCCGGAGAAGTCTAAAGGGTATATTTTTTATTGTCCAAACCATAGTCCAAGAATTGTAGAAACTGGTAATGCAAAATTCTTTGAAAATGGTGAAGTTAGTGGGAGTGAAAATCATCAAAATGTAGAAATAAAAGAAATTAAAGTTAATGTTCCTATACATATTAGTGTTCCTTTATCCACACCTACTCAAAGAGTTGTTCCAACTATTGTTGAACACATTAATAGTGATGAACAAGATTTAAATGATAATGCTCCCAATGAAGAAACTAACTCACAAATATCAGAAAGAAATGAGTCTCAAGAAATACCATTGAGGAGATCTCAAAGGGAAAGAAAGTCAGCTATTCCAAGCTATTATGAAACTTATTTACAAGAAGAAGATATTGAAATATCTAAAGATCCAGTTTCATTTACACAAGCCATAAATAGTGATGATTCAGAAAAATGGATTGATGCCATGAAAGAAGAGTTAAAATCCATGGAAGATAACAAAGTTTGGGATATTGTTGCATTGCCAGAAGGTGCTAAATGTATTGGTTGTAAATGGGTCTTTAAAGTTAAGCGAGACTCAAAAGACAATGTTGAACGATATAAAGTTAGACTTGTTGCTAAGGGATTTACTCAAAAGAATGGTGTTGATTATAAAGAAACATTTTCACCTGTTTCTAAGAAAGATTCATTGCATATCATTATGGCACTTGTGGCTCATTATGATTTAGGGTTACATCAAATGGATGTAAAAACTGCCTTTTTGAATGGTAATCTTGATGAAGAAATTTATATGGATCAACCTGAAGGTTTTCCAACTGAAGGAAAAGGTCGTATGGTGTGTAAATTTAAGAAATCAATATATGGACTAAAACAAGCCTCACAACAATGGTATATTAAGTTTAATAATACCATTCTTTCTTTCGGTTTTGAAGAAAATGTTGTTGATGTATGCATATACCAAAAGGTCAGTGGGAGTAAGTTTATTTTTCTAGTCTTATATGTTGATGATATTTTGCTTGCAACAAATAATTTGGGAATGTTGCGTGAGACTAAAGAATACCTTTCTAGAAACTTTGAAATGAAAGATATGGGAGAGGCATCCTATGTGATAGGAATTGAAATTTTTCGTGATAAATCACAAGGACTGTTAGGATTGTCTCAGAAGGCCTATATAAATAAAGTTCTAGAGATGTTCAACATGGAAAAGTGTTCCGCAGGAATTGCACCAATTCAAAAAGGGGACAAATTTAGTCTTATGCAATGCCTAAAAAATGACATAGAACGGAAGCAAATGGAAGGAATTCCATATAGTTCTGTAGTGGGAAGTCTTATGTATGTGCAAACTTGCACAAGACCAGACATTAGCTTTGCAGTAGGAATGCTTGGAAGGTATCAAAATAATCCTAGAATGGATCATTGAAAAGCTGCAAAGAAGATTTTAAGATATCTTCAAGGTACAAAGGATTATATGCTCATGTACAAAAGGTCTAGCCAATTAGAAGTAATTGGTTATTCAGATTCAGATTTTGGTGGATGTGCTGACACAAGAAAGTCTACATTTGGCTACTTATTCTTATTTGGAGAAGCTGCCATATCATAGAAAAGCTCCAAGCAAAGCGTTGTGGCAACATCTACTATGGAGGCAGAATTTGTAGCATGTTTTGAAGCTACAAATCAAGCTTTATGGCTGTAAAATTTCATTTCAGGACTTGACATTGTTGACTCAATTGCTAGGCCATTGAAAATTTATTGTGATAATTCTGCAGCAGTATTTTTCTCAAAAAATGATAGATATTCTAAAGATGCCAAGCATATGGAAATAAAGAACTTTGGCGTTAAGGAGGAAGTTCGGAAACAAAGAGTGTCCATAGAACATGTTAGAACAGAACTTATGATTACTGATCCATTGACTAAAGGATTGCAACCAAAGACATTTAAGGAACATGTACATAGAATGGGTCTTGGTTCTTCTGAATGATGCTAACACTCTGAGCTCACTATGTTTATTTATGTGTTTTCTGAACATTGATAGTTTGTTGTTTCTAGTTAAAGTAATATTATTGTATGAGTTATAACATAATGATCTAGAAACTTTATGGGACCGATATAAAATTGTGTTATTTATGTAGCTTGTGTAGTAAGATGCTAGTGGTTGTAGTATATGGAAAGAAATGTGTTTCATATTAAATGCATGACTGTCATAACTCACACAAAGTATTTTACCATATTAAAGCAATTATGTAATGTGTGAGAATATGATTACACTTAGGCCAAGTGGGAGAATGTTGGAAGTTTATGATAATTTAAACTTCTATTGTGGCCTAATTATAATTATTTATAAACTATTAATGATTTAATCTCATCCGTTAATTCTAATATTTGATGGACGCATTAAATTTAAAGATAATAATACATAAAAGGTGGTCCTCTCTCTGCCTCAAGACACACGACGTTTTACAGTTTCCACTCACTGAAAATACCGTGAAACTGTCATCCTGATGAACGTTTGAAGGAAAGGAAAGGGAGAGAAACCAATGTTGAAGATCAACTCTACTGTAACCAACACTCTGCAAAATCAGTCTTAAAGTTCAACTCTACCGTAATCAGGACTTGTTATGGCAACCAATCCAGGTATAAAAATCACAACTTTTAAGATCCTAATTAATGCTTCCGCTAAAATAAGTTTACACCATTTACAAGTTTTATGATTCAAAAAATGAGGATTTCGGAGGTTATGTTAGTTCTCAAAAACCTTTTAATCCTATAAGCGCAATGACATTAATTATGTTTGTTGTATCCTGTGCTATCCTTCCATAAAGCACTTCTCTCCCCAACAAAAGTTAGCAGTTGTTTATACTTTCATTATGCACGGAAAAATACATCCAACATGCTTATGTTGCATCATTTGATTAGTGCTTTCTGGTTTGGTAATTGGCATAGTTAGTAGAGTAGTTATCATTCAAATTCAGGTGGGCAATTCATGTTTTGTCACTCTAATTAATGATAGAATCAAGTCACCCCCGACACTGTCCCAACACACATTAAATGGATTTGCAACATTCATATCCTGAGATTAGACGATAAAGTCAATTATCCTTAAGATTAATCATTAAGAATTTAGATGTTTTAAAGTGAGAAAGTTGATAAAATAGTAAAGTGATAAGTTTTTTTTTTTAGTTCAAGTAAAGTGAGAAGTTAATCACCATTGATTTTGTAATTTTCATTAAATATATGCCGCACTATCTTAATTTAAAAGTGATTAACTCTTCTCTTTATCAACTTTCTCACTTTAGAAGATCTTAATCAAATTATTAAGGTTCACTGAATCATCAACTCTATTAAGTAAAATTTTTTTACCATCTTTTTGTCTTTCTTAATTCTCTTTCTAGGCCCTCTATCTAATGACAAAATTGTTAAGTATTATAATTCTATTAAGCCCTATTTCCTCAACTTTACATCAATTAAGATGCTTACATGTTAACCAAAAAGAGTTGTTGCTGTGTCATCCTCAATTGACCAACATATTATTGGAGTTGCACACAAAAAATTGACACAACTGGATAGACAAGGTTCAATATAATTAGAACTTCTATAAATCTTATTATTATTGTTAAATCGAAGGAGAAGAATGAATTAGGTTTCCAAACAATTACCAACAAGGGAAAAGACAACAACGCGAGAGTGATTAGATTAAGATACATTTGTCCTTTTCACTTTATATAGTCATATTATTTGTGTTCCTCTGTTCAAGATGTCACATGGCACAAGAGGTAAGAGCTAGTTTTGAAGGACCATATCGCAATGATCGGACAAAGGAAAAGAAAAAAAAATATCGTAATTTAATTAGGTACACTGATAATTGACATAAATATTGAGGAAATATCAGCATGTCGAGTACAGACATATAGAGACCTATCAACTTTTTCCATAAAATATTTGACATATTGAATTGTTGTGCAGGTGTTAACGTTATGGTCTTATATAATAATATATGGAAGCCATTGCCCACCTAGAGAACAAAAAGAAAAAGAAGCCACCGCTAAGTGCTATCAATATGCATCTCAATTTGATTGGTTTACGAGGGGTTGCTTCTTCTTTTGTTGGCATGTATAGTGCACTTCGTAACGCATTCAATTTTGACAAGGGGATTTTTAATACTTGCTTTCTCCTCCTGTCTTCATTTGGGTTTTGTTTATGCTTTTCTAAAAGGCACATTAAGAAATATATAATTTAACATTTTAGAAAAAAATTATGCAAGCAGTTATATTAAGTTATTTTTAAAATTTTATTTGTAAAGCAGTATAA
>NC_029790.2:10234357-10245193 GCF_000816755.2 Arachis ipaensis | reverse complement strand
TAAAGCATAAAGCAGTATAAACTTAAATTAATTTATTTAAAAAAAAAAGCAATTTTAACTTAATAATAGGGTAAAGTAAAGTGCTATTTTGATAGTTTGAATTACTTACCTTCTTTAAAAATTGAAATTATCCAAAAAGGAAAAAAGAAATTATCCTTCATGCTTACGATTGTCGTTGATGTTGGAGTAACTAATTGCTGTGAAGTCGAATACAATATTAATGAACTTGACTAACGTGAAAGTTCAATCCATAAGGTGTCATTTTGAGGAGAGCTCCCCAATCTGATTTTCGCTGATCAAACATTACATTCGTCATGTCCACAAAGAAAAAAAGATTACATTCGTGAAGATAAGGAGAGAGAAAAGGAAAGAAAATAAAAGTTAAACAAATCGAACAAAATCCACGAAGAACAACTGCTAAACATGTTTGTGGCTAGTAAAAAAGGGTCAAACTCGAGAACGTGGAGTTCATCAATTTGTGTTAGGCTAGTTATTAACAATTAATAGATGCTGTATATCATCAGTGAGTCAAGTAAATGATGTCATGTTCAATTAACTGCAGTTTTTTAAGTAATATGTAGTACAAAATCATCGAACAACCAACAGCTGAAAAAGAAAATAACCAATTGAAAAAACTAAAACTGGTGTGTGCTCAACAAATCCAGACAGGGCACCCCCCATATAAAAAAAAAGTACCACAAACTAGTAATCTAGTAACTTCTGCCCCAATATGACCATTTCTTCGCAGGTTTTTCTGACGCAAAGCACTTGGTACCTATTAAAGGCAACATAAGGTGTTACTATTCAAAATAAAAAAAATCGTGAAAAAATATCAATACGAATTGGCTAAAAGCTTAAGATAGATTTTAGAGGGCAGTTGCAGAAAACAATTTTAAGATTATTTCTAACACAGATTTGAACGACAAGGCTTATACCTTCTGGGAGTTCTGGCTGATCAAAGGGACTACAAAGTGTCTTAGCTGCTCCCATCTCACCCTTTGTCCTTGCTTTAACATCAGCTTCCACCGCCTGAAGTAATATAAATTGATAATTGATACCAGAAAAACACCAAACCATCCAGCATGAATAGTGTCAGACATTTTGAATATTGAACATAAGATAGCTAAATGATGTCCCTTGAGAGAAAAAATATGTATTGCAAAATAGGGTGTCAACACTCAACAGTATCATCAAGAGATTAGAGAGAAGCAAGTACTATAGTATGTTCATTATTAATAGCTAATCAAGTGCATTGTAAGACAATTATGTAATGGAAGTGATCTAGAATTGGAACGATTAAATGCTTTAATATTTGTAAATCTGACAACGAAGAAAACCTACAAGTACCAACAGATTGGAAGTTTTGAAATAGAAAAATATATCGTTACCATCCTGTAGGGGCAGTTTTGATATATTTTTTCATTCAACCCTTTTTGTGACAATATGCATCTTAGTTAATCATGATACACCTGAATAAGTACATGGCACAGATAGTATAGACAGATAAAAAAAGAAATGCCTCAAAAATCTAAAGCTGGAAAGGTGATCATCAAGACATAATTTAGAACATAAAATTTGGACAAAAACAAAAAGAACTTCATACCTCCTCGTCACACCAAGGAGCTAATATCATTTTTCTTTGGTTCAAAGCTTGTACAAATTCATCCCAAGTATGTACAACCTCAATGCATTCATCTCGTTTTTGTTTTGCAACATCAAAAAGGTTCTGTTGAACAGTGTCAAGTAACTTCTTAACTTCATCAACCAAATTGTCATTTGCAATGTCTATTTTTGCTCCATTATCACGTCGAACAGCTCTAGCCTGTGTGAAATTGGAATAGATTTATTTGGTTTTCAGCTCAAAACTGAGATTGATGAAGCAACATAACACGAGAATTGGTGCAGAAGTACTAAAGAATTGAAAACCTGCTTATTTGCTAAATCCTTTGGCCCAATTTCAATTCTAAGAGGAACACCTTTCATTTCCCAGTGTGAATACTTCCATCCAGGAGAATAGTTGTCTCTAAAATCTGACTCAGCACGAATACCTGCTTCACACAATGTATTTACAGTTGCAGTACAGGCATCAAAGATTCCTTGAGTATTAGCATCTTTGTAAGGCACCGGAATCACAATAACTTGGACTGAGGCCACTTTAGGAGGCAGCACTAGTCCCTTGTCATCACCGTGAACCATCACCATCACCCCAATCTGTTCAAAACAGTCAAAATCTTAGATGCAATTTGATGTGAAGGAACCCTCAGATGACAGTACATTCAAGATATCAAAGCTTACAGTTCGAGTACTATAGGCCCATGAGTTTTGCCAGACCATTGCTTTTTCTCCCTTTTCATTTTCAAAGTTTATCTCGAACATCTTAGCAAAATTTTGGCCAAGACAATGAGAAGTAGCACCTTGTACTCCACGTCCAGTGTTTGGAATAAATGCCTATCAAAGGGAGCATTACAATTTATATACAAACTTTTTCCATTCAGAAAAATAGCAGCATACGTGCATGTGTCTCAGACATATACCTCAACACTGGTAGTGTAAAGTCCACCAGCAAACTTCTCCATCTCACTTTTCTTACCCTTAATGACAGGAATGGCTAAAAACTCTTCATATATGCGCCTATATAATTCCAATATCTCAAGAACCTGAAATAGTAATACTTTAGAGAACTTTGGAAGTAGTTTTCAAAAGATGCTACTGAAACTGGAATCGCATGTGCTGAAGTCAAAAAGTAGGGACTTATCAATATCAGCATATGATATTGCACCAGATGTGGAATGGTACTACATAGCCAATGTATGTTCTTTTGTTATTTGAAGAATTACCTCAGCATCTGCCTCTTCCTTAGTTGCAAAAGCAGTATGTCCTTCCTGCCAAAGGAACTCTCGACTCCTGCAATCAAAATATGCATTTATGTAAAACAACAATAAAATGGAGTTTTGAATGTGATAGCAACAAGGGCCCAAGCTAAATTACTGAAAAATAAGTTCATTTAAATCAATCACTATTGCTTGTATTAACAACCAATTCACCAGAATTAGCGAGTCATCATTAGAGGAACTTCGATTCATTAAAAAACCATACAAAATTTTACAGTACAACAACATTGGAAGGCTGGATATTTGAAAATTTGAGGCCTAGCTTGGTTGGCTAGTATCATACTTTGAACATCATATTATAATATGGAGAAAGGAGTACAAGCTAAAATATAAAGCTTCTTGCTACCTGATGAATGGTGTGGGGTTGCTGAACTCCCATCTAACAACATTACACCACTGATTAAGTTTCAGAGGCAAGTCACGGTGTCCCCTAATCCACTTGGAGTAGTATGGATACATGACAGTTTCACTAGTTGGACGAATGGCAATGGGAATTTCTAAGTCGGTTTTTCCAGACTTTGTCACCCAAGCAACCTGTCAAAGAGTAGCACATTAGAGAAAGTCATTCCAGAAGGCAGAGAAGGTTTGTAGTTCCTTCTGCCGCAAGTCATAAATAATTCCTCATTTCAACACATCAAAATCTCATCAGCTATACAATACACGGAGGTTGCTACTTAATATTGTGCCAGTAAATCAGATCATCTAGCCATCTAACAATGGATTTCAGCTTGCAATAATCTTCTATAATGTCCCCATTTCAGAGGGGGGAAAAACAAATAATTCAAACAAATCTTAAGAGTATACATTAAACAGCCTAACCAACAAATTAGAAAATTCTCACCTCTGGTGCAAATCCCTCAACGTGCTCCTTCTCCTTTTCCAAAACTCCGGGAGACACAAACAAAGGGAAGTAGCAATTCTTGATTTTCATCTTCTTTATTTCAGGATCGAAGAATCCCTGATATAGTTGATGAAATAAAAAAGAACCTTAATACAGCTAGTTGTGCAAATCATACACAAATAAACATGATCTATGTTAGACTAACACCAGTTGTTTGAAAAACACCACTACTGCCATCCAACAACACTGACAAATTAAGAAACTCACTTGCATGATCTCCCATATTGCCATTGCCCAAGGCCTCAGAATGTAGCAGCCAGAAATGTCATAGTACTCAATCATTTCGGAATTAACAACCACCTGTGCAAATTAATTCAAACAACTGAGACGAGAACACAGTGCAATAAGAACAGATCTGGCACAGCAAATTCCACCGAACTCAAAGTCCAACGCAATAGAACACGTGAAACTAAGTTACAAGATGAGGGATAAAATACCTCGGAATACCACTCTCCGAAGTTATCAGCCTTGCGATTCGTGAGTCCTAATCCAGTCTCTTTCTTCACCTCCTTCTTCTTCGCACCTGCGAGGATTTGGCCATAAGAATGGAAGCTAAAATCCGAAAAAAATGAGAAATGACAAAGCGTTTTAACAGTTTCTAGCCACAATTACCAGATTGCTTTGAGCCAGAGTTTTTCGCTTCACTCCCCGCCATCCTGAACGACGAGAACCTGTAACACGAAAAAAACACGAAATGACGATTGTAGCTGAATTGGAATGAATCGAAACGGCATAAGTGTGTTTCTTACCGATTGCCGAGATGCCGCCGGAGGGGGACAAAGCGCGCGAGAGCGATTTTGTGGCGTGAGTCTCTTTAGGGTTTTCGCTTTCAGCGGCTACTAGGTTTTCTTCTTTCAGATAAATCGCGCCTTTCTCTCAGGAATTATTATTTTCTTTTTTTTTTTTTACAGTGAAGTGTTATTCCCAATTCTGTTTACAGTTTCTATGGCTACTACTACATTATTGTATTGTGCTTCTGGTCAACTACTCCTGCAACTTGTTTACTATTTACTAGTGTACTAATTTAATTAAAGGTAATTAATTATCATTAATTGAATTATTGCAACGAAGCGTTTGATCTGATCTGTAATCGCTGCTTCTTGTCCCTAAAGTCAACCGAAGTGGCCCGCAAAATTCTTGCCCTTGTTCGAGCTTTGTATCTTTACCAAATTAATAAAATAAATAAATAAACACATCTAAATTTTATTGGTGAGACATAAATAAATGGTAGTAATAGAAGTGATCTCTTTCCACCACTAACCACCAATGCTTAATGAGGTTAATGAGGCCATTGAGGGGGTTGTGTGGGGAAAAAATGTCACTTTATCACAACATATATTTTCAAGAATATAAATGTAAGAGTTTTAAATAATCTATACCCATGAAGGTTTGATAAAGTATTTTAATAATTTAAAGGATTTAAAATGTATAAAAACTTAAATACTTCAGTTAAGTTTCCTTCACTTTGAAAATGTGTAGTTTTAATGTAGTAATCATGTTAGTAAGCATTAAAAAAATGTTAAAAGGTAAAATATGATCTTTCAACTCCGTTAGAGTCCATTAAACTTTAGTAGCTTCGTACATGCAGACCATAATCTAAAAATGTCAAGTTAAATACTTAGTACATTTCTTCTTTTTCCTTTTGTTTTTTTCAAACGTTTCTCTTTTTGTTAATTCTTTTTAAAATTAAATCAATCCAGCTTAAAAAGTTTGTGGTCAAAAACCATAAACCAAGAGATTAAGGATAGCACAAGCAGTCAATAATTGTTATCGATATAAATTAAGTGAAATCCTTTATTGTTCATGTAAATTGTGAAAAATTCTGTGCACCACAATCATTCTCTCCAACCAAAACGAAAAAGCCCCACTATTTTTCTCTCCAATTGCAACTTGCAATTGCATAGATGTTTCTCGGACATGAACAAAATGAAGTTGAACATGGCACTGAAGCGAAAGATTTTGGGACATGAGAAACATCATCATCTAAACAAACTTCGCCTCAAACAACTAAATAAAGAATCAGCAACGAGTACCGTGCTGATTGGAAGATGCAGCAAAATCAAACCACAAAAATGGCCCTACATCAGCTTGGCTCAGGTGGCACAACTTTCAAGCTTCGCATCCATTCGCAGAAACTAGGATCATCAAAGTGAACAAAACTGCTCTTCAGCTTCGTTCGCTGTTCTGATGTCAATGACTTAAGTTGCGGGAATCTTGCCTCCTGCGAAAACATGCATCATTCAACATGCAATGTATGCCACCATAATCTAATAATAAGCAAAACCTTAGTTTTGCAACGAAGAAGTGATAGTGATGCTAACCTGCTCATAAGGAGGATCCTTGTGTGCTGGTATGAGGCGAGAGACGAAATATCGAGCCTGCGAGCTACCCTCCTGTTTCAGATATAAATTTTCTGTTATAATTAACCTTCTAAGCAGAAGATGGAAAATGGAGATATGCAAAGAAAAATACACTTTGTAGTCGGGATTAGCAGAGAATGTTAACCTTAAATGCAAGTATACGAGGCGCTGGGAAACGGAATTCTGTCAGCTCTTCAGCCAATGTCCGGCAAGCTGCTAAAGCAGCAGCACTTCTTCCTTCATCAGCTGCAAGTTCAGCACCCTACAATACACTCATCAGTATTAAATAAATGAATAAATAAAAACAACCCAAGAAAGAACAAAAAAGAACAAGAAAACGGAAAGTTTTCAAAACAGGGAAAAGCATGCCACTAGCTACAGCAGCATCTAATAATGGCAGCCGTGGCCTGGCAGCAGAAAATGCAGGAGCTGGATGGCATTCCCACTCATAAAAAGGACATAGGAAAGAAGAACGGAAGATGAAAACAGGTTAAAAGGAAGAAAGTATACATGTACATACCCTGGTGCTATTGAAACAACATGAACAACCATGACCAGACACAAATATTGTTTCTAAATTCTAAAATGTACTGATCTTTCAAGTCCACTATGGCGCATATTACCCGCTTCGTGTATTACTGATCATATTATATACATGGCACGAGGCTAATTTAAAACATAATTTCTGATCATTGGCACAACAGTGCGTTAGTAATAATAATTGGTTTGGATTAGCACCATAACAATGCCCTAAAAAAAATGCAAATCTCTCACTAAGAAAACTCCATGCTAAAATGAATAATAAGAGACATACCAACCAAATGAAGACATCAGTGCCATGGTCAAGTACAACAGCAGCATCAGACTGCATTGCAAGATCATAAGCTGGTAACTCCTCGAAAGTTCCTCCCTCCCTATGCATTAGACAACGAGGAGCAACCATTCGGAGTGACAGATCAAAAGATGCATTCAGAAACAAGTTCCTCAGCACAGACCTTTCATCTTCATGACCAATAATGCTTCCCAATAGTGGTCCTCTCCTGAGATGGAAAAGGATCTCTGGTAAAAGGGAAAGCTCCTTTGGGAAGCAGTGAAGTTTAGATTTGGGTACTTGAGGACCAAACTTTAGAGCAATATCCTTGATTCTTTCATCTATTGTTGCCCGCATATCAATTGCGTCTGAATGGCTTTTAGCTCGTAACAAACTTCTTTTTGCAATTAGGACTGCAGCAACTTCATCTTGAACACTCTCAAGATATCCCGAAATACTATCTACAGTGGGCAGTCTAACAGTGATAACCCTGGATATATCAGCTTGAAACACATTTGAATACTGAATAGCAAACTGGAAAAATACATAATCACTTTTGATATCTCCTCTAGTTTCCATTGAGAGAGAGAAGCTCTGTGTTTCTTCAACACTTAGCATCTGAATATAAATGGCTGTATCATTTTTAAAGGTTTCATGGGTGTCTACATGTGATTCTTCCCCAGGGCCAACAACTTGAGTTATGAGAATATCATCTGATGTGCGCAATTCTAACAAACCATGAGAACCTGCTGACCTGGCAGACGCCCTTTGCAAATTAACACCCAAGGCTTCCCCGAAATCATCATGGAGCACCAAAACACCACCTGATGCTTTAGCAAGAGGTTGTAAGATGGGAACTCTTACGGGACACGTTCCAGCACATAAAATATCAATAACAGTATTGTGTCGATGAGCCTCTCGACCAAGATTCTCCATCCACTTTATTGCTGTCTTTTCCATATAAGGATAATTAGGGTGATTAAAAGAATGAGGAACTGATCCAGGTCCGTAAGTATTTGGTCCACCGGCACAGACAACAATTCTACTATTGCCCCCTGATCTTTTAACTACCCCTCGTGACAGATCAGCAGATGGGCCCTGAATTATAGCAAGAGCAACCTCAACAGCAGTTCCAAGGCATCGATCTCTAGAAGCTTCTGGTATGTTTAACTTGTAGGGCCTCAATGATGAAAATATGGAATGTGCTACAGGTAGTGAGGCATGCATTGCTGACAAGTATATGCCAGTACCATAAATCAATCCTTTCAAAGATTCTTGGGTTGGTGACTGGTCCCCAGGAAGCACGTCAGCAGATGCAATTGACTCTTCTGAAAAATCATATATTGACACAGTACGGCCATATAGTACAATTCCTAATCTTGTTGTTGGAGGAAGAGAATCAACAAAAGCATGCAAGGAGCTTTGTAGATGCTGTAAGTGGGGTTCATCTAAGCATTCATCTATAACAAGAACAACTGGGGCAGACATTCTGGAATCTGAAACTGGAACAAAACCAGGTCCCTTGTTCCCAGTTTGAACATAGTCAACCATCGGGGAAGATAGTTCTGGAAATCTGTGAAGATCTTCCTTACTATGCCCAATGTACTCGCCATCACTTCCATTCAATTTCCTACATATAACACACTGCCACTGACCTGATCCAAGCAATATGTTGCAATATATATTTGCATAAGCTCCACAGCTTTGACATCGATGGGGATCACGCTGAATAACTTGAGGGCCCGTTGAGACCTCCCTCCCAGGAGAAACCAATGCCCCAAAACCCAGACTGGGCACATTAGCTTGTTTCTTCTGTTTCAATACCTACTTATCAAATGGAAAGGAGGTTATAACATAATCTGATTACCAAATAATAATATTAAATTTAAAAATGCAAGGCTAGGCTGTAAAACCAAATAAATGATAATGTACCTTATGAGCTGAGAAAAGAACAAAGGATGACTCCCCGGCGGGAAGATGGTCCTCTATGCTATCAGAAACTTGGTGTTGCAACTCAACCGATCCATTTGAAAATCGCGGTGGCGATGAAGTCGGCAAAGATGATCCTGAAGAGAAAGCAAGTGGCTGAGGCGAGGCAGGTGATGTGCGAAAAGGAACAGCTGCCGGCCGGACAGGCGATGTAAAAACAGGAGGCCCCGGCGGGGTGCTCATGTGAGGAACAAGGCTGCCAGATTTAACTCCATTGGCTGGGGACGACGAATTTGGGGGTTTAACCGAAGGGGAAGAAGCTTGATCTTGCTGCAATTGCAATATGGGGGGAGGAAATCTAGGTGGTGATGCAAAAGGTGGAGGGGGTGGTATGGGACTCTTGTCAGGGGTAGGACTCTGTCTATCCGGGTTTGAAGTGGTATACCCAACATTAGGTTGTGTTGGGTTAGCCATTGAAATTCAAATCAGACACAAAACGCAACAATACTTACAAACCCAGTATCAAGAAGTAAACTTTACAGTATTACAGATACAAATGTATGAGTGATACAAATCAAAGACTATACCAAGAAAGAACAGAGACCAGCCTCAACAAGATTCTTGTTTCAGCCCACAGAATTTGCATGAGGAAAACGTAAAACCTTCCTAAGACCTTAAACCCCCAAAAGAGATGATAATGATTCCCAAGGAAAATTCTACTTGACCTGGTTTAATCGGCATCATAGAAGGGGGAATTCTTTCCTTCCCTGAACGAATTCAGGTGAATAGCCAATCACCAACCATGAATCAATCAAATCTCTTCACAATTGAAGCTTCTTCTCTGGTATCCCCCCCTGCAGATAGCAAGTAATCCAGCAGTACCCAATCGAATGAGAAAAGGAAACGATCCAACAGACATTCAAGAACTGAGCTAGGGTTTTGAATGGAGATCAAGATTTGCTCTCAAAATTGGGAATGATAACGGTAATAAAAAAATAAAGAAAAAAAAATCATAGAGAAGTATGTACCTGACAGAGGTGAATATCAAAATTGTAGACTTTATGGTACCGTAAAATACCAAGCTAGGGATTATTCGGAAAAATGGGGGAATGCTATGCTTATGAATGTTATGTCCCCTCCTCACTCTCTTTCTCCAATTGTGTGAGTAATTCGGAATGGGGTGGTTTATTCTTTATTATTATTATTATTATTATTTTGTTGGTTTTTATTTTATTTTTGAGAGACAAGTTAAAAAACCAACAGCGCCTCCTCACAGTGAAACTGAAACCTCCTCAACCTCGGATTGTTGCTCAGGGCAACTGTTGTTAGCACCGCACCTTAGACCTTCCTACGACACTCCTTCACTTCGAGCCAGAGAAGCCACCGCCACTTTTTTTTTTTTTTTTTTTAAATCACGTGACCCTTTCTATTGTCCTGGTCTTATCCTCCTTTTATATTTTAGCGAATTTATTCTTTACTTTTATCTCATAAAATAATTATATATTTAATATATAGTTATAATTTTGTATAAAAATTGTTGAGTTTAAAGAATTAACAAAAAATTAATTGATGATGACTAAAAATTATTATTGGACTAAAAATTTAATTATGTATCTGATTAATTTACTTAATTATGCAGGAAATTAATATAAAATAAATTGATCCAATAATAAGTTTCAGACTTATATATACTCATAACTCAAGAGAATATTTGTTATTTACACCTATAATTTTTCATTAAAAACAAAAGCAAGCATAAGGCTTAAGTAAAGAAAAAAGAAAAAAAATCTTGTAATTTAATATTTAATATATAGTTATAATTTGTATAAAAATAAATTTTTAAAATATACATCAAATATACACAAATGTTATATAAGTAACTTTAAATTTTATAATCTTATAATAATAAAAATGATACCAAATATAATATTTTATATTTAAATA
>NC_029790.2:10220496-10234332 GCF_000816755.2 Arachis ipaensis | reverse complement strand
GATTGTTATATTTTAAAATAAAAAATAATAATTAATACTTGTTAGAATATAATTAGGATCTATTAGGATCAATTAGTATTATTTAGTATATCTGAATATTTATTATAGGAGATTATGTCTTTATTATTTCGATTCTCTTAGCACCTATAAATTTCCTTCTATTATGTATCATTTTCACATAACTTGAATTGACAACACACTCAATAATATACAAATCCTTTATCTAGTTTAGTCTCTTGTTTCTAACATGGTATCAGAGCCATGGTATCCTCTTTGAAGAGGATAGGTTATTTTCCTTGCGGTGAAATCACCGTAGTTTTTGCATTTTTTTTTCTATGTCATTCTTCTTTCCTTTTGTCACTCCTTTGATGCTTTTTCACATCATCGACTAGCATATTTTCTCTGTCTTGTATTTTTTCGAGTCGAATGATCAAACACCATTGTCATCTGCTGCTTACCTATTCTCATGAAGAAATCATATAGTTTTCGCTCTCTTTCGACAGTTCCGTCTGCGTTCTCTCGTGACAGTTCCGTCTGCGTTCTCTCGTGACAGTTCCATCTGCGTTCTCTCGTGACAGTTCCGTTTGTGTTCTCTCGTGGCAGTTCCGTCTGCGTTTTCTTGTGACAGTTTCGTCTGTATTTCGTCTGTGTTTCCTTGTGGCAGTTCTATCTGCGTTTCTTTCCGGCAGTTCCGTCTGCGCTTCCTTCAAATAGCGGCAGTTCCGTCTGCGCTTCTTTCAGACAAGCGGCAGTTTCGTCTGCGCTTCCTTTCGACAGTTCTGCACCCGTTTTATCAGTTTATGTAGTTTTTTTTCTCTTTATTTCATTGTTTTAAATAAGTTTCAAACTCAAGTTATCACTTGAGTTTGAGGGGGATGTTAGAATATAATTAGGATCAATTAGTATTATTTAGTATATCTGAATATTTATTATAGGAGATTACGTCTTTATTATTTCGATTCTCTTAGCACCTATAAATATCCTTCTATATTGTATCATTCCACATAACTTGAATAGACAACACACTCAATAATATACAAATCATTTCTCTAATTTAGTCTCTTGTTTCTAACAATACTAAATAGATTTGATTATATATTTTAAGAATAAATAATTATAATTATGCATGATTGATTTATAATATTAATAATTACCGACAATTTTTTTTAAATGATAGTTTTTTTTCATATTAATGTTTCTTAATATTAATTTTATGTAATTAATTAAAATAATTATGCGTCCGTACAATAACAGTATAACAGAAATGATGTACTTTAAAATAAGAAAAGAAAATCTTAATTAATACTTAATTAATTTGATGATCTATCTTAAAAATAAATAATTATAATTATGCATGATGGGAATAAATAACAATATATGATAGCTTATTTTAAATGATAATTTCTTTTCATATTAATGTTTCTTAATATTAACTTACATAATTGAATAAAATAATTATGAATTTATAAGATAATAGTATTATTTTGGGACTTACCTAGAATTGGATGGTTGGACTCGAATGGAAGGTCCAAACATTGAAGGAAGGTGGCCTCCGACTTGTTCCTGCCTGGAAGCCACCGTCCGAGTTGTATGTTTTGAAGAATGGGGGGTGGTACAACGTCGCGTTTTGTCAACCGTCGCGTCCATTTGGGTTTTGCATTTACACGCGGGGGACAGTTACATTGGTAAAGGCGCGCTCTTTTAATGATTGCGTTGTTTTACTGTTATGCCCCTAGTGTGTTATAAATACTTTTCCCTCTTCTTTCTTTCTTTTGTTTACTTTCTAAGAACTGTTTCGCTCCTTCGCTCTTTTTCTTACTCACAAAATCTTCAAGCTCTCTTTTGTTGCAGTGTTCACCTTTCTATCTTCTTCTTCACAAAGGTTAGTTTTTTGCATCTCTCTTTTACTTTTTATAATATTTTTTATACTTAATATACTGCATGCTTTGAGAGTAAGATTCCTCTGTGATATCTTTACTATAGTAAGAAGATTTTTCTTTTGAGATTTTGCGCTTTCTTTTTGCGAAAGTCTTTTTGGCAGTGACTGTCGGTTCTTCCTGCTCTTTTGTTTTGAAAAGAATTATCTTTGAACTGGCTTTTGATGATTGGACTGGCTTTTAATGATGCCCTTTTTCTTTGTGTAATGTAGGTATATTTCCTTATATATTAACTTTCTGAAAATGTCTTCCCAAATCTCAGAAGCCCTTTTGAGATGGGTGGATACTTCTGTCCTCTCTGAAAACTTTTTAGTGGATGACGTTTTTATAACTGAACTCCGAAAGCACCATAGGATTTGTAGCCTAGATGCTGATGAACCCAAATATGAACTAGTGGCTCCGGGATCTGAAGACCGAGTTTGTTGTGAGAGGCTTAACGACTCTAATCCCCACTTTATTTTCATGTATGATTGCCTTTTTACCCGTTTGGGGGTTACCTTCCCTTTTTCTGATTTTGAGATGGAGGTTTTGTTCCACTGCCGAGTAGCTCCTACCCAACTCCACCACAATTCTTGAGGTTTCTTAAAAATATACTAACTTGTCAGCCAAGAGCTTGACTTCCCGACTTCTTTAAGAATCTTTTTCTACCTTTACCACCTGACCAAGCCTTTTAATAAGCAGAATAAGTAGCAATGGGTTTCTTTCCGAGCTATACAGGGTCGGAAGGTTTTTTCTATGTTTGATGAGTCCTTCCATGATTTTAAAAATTCCTTTTTCAAAGTTCAAGCTATCCGACAATTTTTTTTAAATGATAGTTTTTTTTCATATTAATGTTTCTTAATATTAATTTTATGTAATTAATTAAAATAATTATGCGTCCGTACAATAACAGTATAACAGAAATGATGTACTTTAAAATAAGAAAAGAAAATCTTAATTAATACTTAATTAATTTGATGATCTATCTTAAAAATAAATAATTATAATTATGCATGATGGGAATAAATAACAATATATGATAGCTTATTTTAAATGATAATTTCTTTTCATATTAATGTTTCTTAATATTAACTTACATAATTGAATAAAATAATTATGAATTTATAAGATAATAGTATTATTTTGGGACTTACCTAGAATTGGATGGTTGGACTCGAATGGAAGGTCCAAACATTGAAGGAAGGTGGCCTCCGACTTGTTCCTGCCTGGAAGCCACCGTCCGAGTTGTATGTTTTGAAGAATGGGGGGTGGTACAACGTCGCGTTTTGTCAACCGTCGCGTCCATTTGGGTTTTGCATTTACACGCGGGGGACAGTTACATTGGTAAAGGCGCGCTCTTTTAATGATTGCGTTGTTTTACTGTTATGCCCCTAGTGTGTTATAAATACTTTTCCCTCTTCTTTCTTTCTTTTGTTTACTTTCTAAGAACTGTTTCGCTCCTTCGCTCTTTTTCTTACTCACAAAATCTTCAAGCTCTCTTTTGTTGCAGTGTTCACCTTTCTATCTTCTTCTTCACAAAGGTTAGTTTTTTGCATCTCTCTTTTACTTTTTATAATATTTTTTATACTTAATATACTGCATGCTTTGAGAGTAAGATTCCTCTGTGATATCTTTACTATAGTAAGAAGATTTTTCTTTTGAGATTTTGCGCTTTCTTTTTGCGAAAGTCTTTTTGGCAGTGACTGTCGGTTCTTCCTGCTCTTTTGTTTTGAAAAGAATTATCTTTGAACTGGCTTTTGATGATTGGACTGGCTTTTAATGATGCCCTTTTTCTTTGTGTAATGTAGGTATATTTCCTTATATATTAACTTTCTGAAAATGTCTTCCCAAATCTCAGAAGCCCTTTTGAGATGGGTGGATACTTCTGTCCTCTCTGAAAACTTTTTAGTGGATGACGTTTTTATAACTGAACTCCGAAAGCACCATAGGATTTGTAGCCTAGATGCTGATGAACCCAAATATGAACTAGTGGCTCCGGGATCTGAAGACCGAGTTTGTTGTGAGAGGCTTAACGACTCTAATCCCCACTTTATTTTCATGTATGATTGCCTTTTTACCCGTTTGGGGGTTACCTTCCCTTTTTCTGATTTTGAGATGGAGGTTTTGTTCCACTGCCGAGTAGCTCCTACCCAACTCCACCACAATTCTTGAGGTTTCTTAAAAATATACTAACTTGTCAGCCAAGAGCTTGACTTCCCGACTTCTTTAAGAATCTTTTTCTACCTTTACCACCTGACCAAGCCTTTTAATAAGCAGAATAAGTAGCAATGGGTTTCTTTCCGAGCTATACAGGGTCGGAAGGTTTTTTCTATGTTTGATGAGTCCTTCCATGATTTTAAAAATTCCTTTTTCAAAGTTCAAGCTATCGAGGGTTATCACCCCTTTTTTCTGAATGACAACCATGAGCCTCGCTTTCAATTATACTGGGCAGAGGCAACCCCCGTAGAGAAGTACAATATGGTTGATTTGGACGAGGTGGAGGAGGCAGTGGTCGAGTTTTTCCAAGAGGCTTGGGGACGGGCTCCCAACCTCGATACCAAGAAATTTCTTCTCGGTTCTCCGAGTTATGTCCGGACTGAGCTAGGTAGCCTTTAATTTTGATTTTGTAGTCGTTTTCTAACTCTTCTGGCTTGTGTTGTTTTGCTTGCGTCCGAATTGTGTGCTAATCATTTATAATTTCCTTTTTCAGAAAAAACGAAAAGTGGGTCGAAGGTAGCTTACCAGAAGGTGCAGGAGGCCAAGAAGAATGCTCATGCCCGGGCTACTGCTTAGGAGGCCGGAGCTTCCGTCACTCCACCTCGTCGTCAAGTCTTGGGTTTGTGGACTTCTTCTCAGCCCATTTTCGTAAACCCTATTCCTGCTCCTCCTTCTGCTCCCCCAATTCAATCCACCTCGGAACCTGAGAAGAAGAAACGTAAGACTATGGAAGCCAGTTCCTCTAGTGTTGGGGACACCGACTTTGATGGGCCTAAGTTTACTAGGAAGCACATCCTTCCCTATAGTCAAATTGCTATGGATGATGCTGATATCCGAAATCATCTTCAGATCTTAATCCGATGGGGAATTCGGATTGTTGGGGGTCTGTACCTCTCTTCTTGATGTCTTTGACAAAATTCCATTGAGCGCTACTCAAAAATCTTTGGAAGATCTCCAAGGGAAGATTGTCACGTATCAAGAGGATGAGAAAAGGTTGCAGGAGGAGAATGATAGACTGAAGGAAAAGCTTGCTCAGACCTGGGAGAGGGAGAAAAAATTGATGGGCCAGTGTGCTATGGCTGAGGGTCTGAAGAGGAAAGCTGAACAGAACTATATTAGGATCTTTTTCGGCCAATCTTGATTTGAAAAAGGAGGTTGAGCAGCTTCGAGAGAGCTACCAGGACTTGGAGGACTACATTGTTGAGGGTACTGAAGAGGTGTTTACGGTGCTGAAACAACAAGTCGGAGTCATTGCTCCCGACTTGGATTTATCCCCTCTTCACCCTGACAAGGTTGTTATTAATGGAGAGATAGTGTCTCCTCCTCGTCCTGAGACTGACTCCGAGTTAAAGAAGGCAGGGCAGCACATCATTGAATCCCCTCCTCGTGAGGTTGATATGCCGACTTCTTCCGCTGCTCCTGTTGTGACTTCGACCTGTGATTCCGAAGAGATCCCTCAGACCCTTCTGACTTCTGTGGCCGAACCAACTTCCTCTCCTGCCGATGACCCTAATCCTCTTCTTGGTCCCCAATGATTTAAGCTATTTAAGGCCTGGCTTGTGGGTCCTTTTATGAACTCTTTATATTTGTTTGTGTATCTTGCTGGTAGTACCTTGACATTTGGTCCTTTTATAGGGCCTTTAATAACAATTTTTATTTCGTTTGGTCCTTTTTTTGGATAGGACCTTTAACAAAATCGTCGTTTTATGCATGTGATGTTGTTTTTTGGCAAAAAGCTCTTGCTGCTTCGAGTTTTATAAAGCTTTCTGAAAAACTTTTCGTAAAATGAAAGAATATTATCTGAGTTAGATAATTTTTCTACTGCCCAGCGTGGTTGGAGGAAAACTTTTCCTTGCCTAATCTTTCTGTTTTGGCCAGGCTTTTATGAAAAGCCTTTTCCCCTGGTCTTTTTAAGGGGCTTTAGTATCTCTTTGTTTTCCATTGGCTTAATCTTTTACGCTCAACTTTGTTTATTGAGTAGTTATTGTAACTTAGTTTATTTTTGCAATGCATTTTGATCTGCTCGGGCTATCCGACTTATAAGTCGTTAGCTATCTTACTTCCGAGTTGTTATGATCGACTTTTATAACCTCTTTACACTGACTTGTACCTCGTCGCTTTATCTTGCCGACCATGTAGGTCGGTCAATGGATTTTCGTGTTTTTCTGAGCTTAAGTCAGTGCGTATCGTAGTAATGATAAATGAAAATTTTAAAGAGAAAAGTAAAGAGATAGAAAAAGAGATGTTATTACTAATGAAATATGGTTTCATAAGGGTGCTTTTGCTACTAAGGGAGTGACTTATGGCTTTTCTGCCCATAGCCCTCACTTTGATGCCTCGTTAAAACCCCCTTCAAGAAAATCCTTCTTGGGAAAAAACCATGAAGTCAGAAAAAAGAGTACATCAGGGAGTGAGATTCGCTTCTAGCTGTAATATCTCTTCATATTGCAAGCGTGCCATGACTTTGGGAGCTCAAATCCTCCTAGGTCGGACACTTTGTAGTATCCTTTTCTCAAGACCTCAACTATCTTGTAGGGTCCTTTCTAGTTAGCAGCGAGTTTTCCTTCTCCTGACTTTTCACTCCGATGTCATTTCTGATGAGTACTAAGTCGTCTGAGGTGAAGCTTCTTCGAATGACCCTTCCGTTATACCTTGTTGCCATCCTTTGTTTTTAATGCTGCTTCTCTTATCTGGGCTTGTTCTCGAACTTCTGGGAACTATTCGAGTTCCTCTTTGTGTGCCTAGATGTTTCCGACCTCATTATAAAATCTCACCTTAGGGCTCTACTCAGTGACTTTTGTGAGGATCATGGCTTCAATGCCATAAGCAAGTCAAAAAAGTGTTTCTCCAGTGGTTGAATGAGGTGTGGTTTGGTAGGCCCATAATACCTGAAGAAGCTCTTCAGCCCAGGCTCCCTTTGCTTCTTGAAGCCTTTTCTTTAACCTGTCAATATAACTTTATTGGCTGCTTCTACTTGTCCATTCGCCTGGGGATGCTCAACCGAGGTGAATTGGTGCTTGATCTTCATGCTAGCTACCAAGCTTCTAAATGTAGAGTCAATGAACTGTGTACCATTATCAGTTGTGATGGAGTGTGGAACTCCAAATCGGGTGATAATATTTCTGTACAGAAATTTCCGACTTCTCTACGCCGTAATAATAGCTAACGGCTCTGCTTCTATCCACTTAGTGAAGTAGTCTACCCCCACAATGAGAAACTTTACTTGTCATGGCGCTTAAGGGAAAGGCCTGAGTAGGTCCAGTCCCCACTTTGCAAAAGGCCATGGAGAAGTTACACTAATGAGTTCTTCTGGGGGAGCGACGTGAAAATTTGCATGCACCTGACAAGGTTGACACTTTTTCACGAAATTGGTGGCATTTCTTTGCAGTGTTGGCAAGAAGAATCTAGCTCGGATAACTTTTCTGGCCAAGGATCTTGCCTCGAGATGGTTCCTGTAGATGCCACTATGTACTTCGTCCAAGACTTCTTCCGTCTTAGAGGTCGGGACATATTTCAACAATGATGTACTTATTCCCCTTCTATAGAGGACATTTCTCACCAAAGTGTAGTTTTGTGCTTCCCTCCAGATCTTCTTGGCCTCTTTTTGTTCCTCAAGTAAGGTGTCGAATTTCAGATATTCGATCAGAGGAGTCATCCATCTGAGGTCTAATCTGGAAACTTCTAAGACGTCCACCTGATAAACCCCCATTTTTAGGGTTTATCTTGTGCTTAATTTAAGGGATTTTATGACCTTTTACCCACATTTATTCAATGAAATAGCATGGTTTCATGATTGTCTCCTAATTTGTGCTTAAGTGTGAAAACATGCTTTTTAGGCCCTTAATTGCTAATTTTGATTCACCTTTGATTCCACTAGATGCCTTGATATGTTTGCTAGTGAATTCAGATTGGAAAGGCTAGGAATGGATCAAAGGGGTGGAGAGGAAAAGCATGCAAGTGGAGAACTCATGAAGAAATAAGGATTTGGGATGCTGAGATAGACGCGCACGCGTGAAACGATGAGGTCGCATGGCGACGCGTACGCGTACATGACGCGTACACGTGGATAGCAATTTGTCAAACGAGGTGTACGCGTCATGTACGCGCACGCGTCGGTGCTCGCACGTGACCCACTTAAGGTGAATCCGCTAGGGGCGGTTTCTGTGCTTCCCAGGCCCAAATCCAACTCATCTCTGATGCAATTTAACCCAAGGATTGAAGGGGAATCAACACACATGAATCTAGTTACCAATTAGTTAGTTTAGTTTAGTTTTGGAGGAAAAGTTAGTTTCTAGAGAGAGAAGCTATCTCTTCTCTCTAGAATTAGGTTAGAGGTAGATTAGGATTTCTTATATCTAGGTTAATTTCATGCTTTGATTTACTTTTCCTTTTGTAATTCTTGTTCTTTTACATCTCCTCTCTCTAGTTTAGCATTTAATTCTTGTAATTCTCTACTTTTATATTGATGCACTTTTGTTTCTTCTATTTCTCTTTAATGCAATTTATGATTTATATTCCTTTGTTGTTGAATTGCTTTGTTGTTGTTTAATTCCTTGCAATTAATAGTGTAGATTATTGTTTACCTTTATTGCCTTCTATGTGTTTGTTGAAATGCCTCTTTTAGGTATGAGTTAGATTTTGTTCCTCTTGGCTTTGGTTGAGTAATTGGTGACTCTTGAGTTATCAAACTCTCTTGTTGATTGATAATTAGAAGCTGCTAATTAACTTGAATGCCACTAAAGCTAGTCTTTTATCATGATTAGGCTAGGACTTGTGGAATCAAGCTAATTCATCCACTTTACTTTCCTTCATAGTTAGAGGTTAACTAAGTAGGAGCAATGGACAATTCTCATCACAATTGATAAGGATAGCTAGGATAGGACTTCTAGTTCTCATACCTTGCCAAGAGCTTTTCTAGTTTTTAGTTTTTATTTCTTTTGCAATGTACATTTCTTGTTTCTTATCTCAAAAACCCCAAAGATACTTCATAGCCAATAACAAGAACACTTTATTGCAATTCCTAGGGAGAATGACCTGAGATTTGAATACCTTGGTTATTATTTTTAGGGGTTTGTACTTGTGACAAACAAATTTTTGTATGAGAGGATTCTTTGTTGGTTTAGAAATTATACTTGCAATGAGAATTCATTGAGGAATTCTAAACCGTCAAAAATCCATTCATCACCACCTTGGTATCTGCCTTTGTGATTGAGGGTTCTTGGAGAGTTTCTTGGATCAGGCTTCTATTGTTTTCCCCCGGTTTGGTACTTGCTAACTTGGAGAAGGCTCTGCTGTTAAGTTTCCGAGTTATGTGTCTGACCTCGATTTCGGGAAATTGTCTAAGATACTCCATAATTTTTTCTAATTACCTTTTCATATTTAGATCTTTAGCTTGATATTCTCCATTAATTTGAGAAGTCACCACTTGAGAGTCAGTGAAGACTACTACTTTGGTTGCTCCGACTTCATTGGCTAGCTTTAGTCCAGCAATCAGAGCTTCATATTCTGCCTGATTGTTGGAGGCTGGAAACTCAAATTTCAAGAAGACTTCTATTTGAGTTCCTTCCTGATTAACCAATATTATGCCAGCACCGTTTTTGACTTTGTTGGAGGAGCCATCCATATATAACTCTCAGATCGTGGAGGTCTCCTCTTGATATCATGCGTATTCGGCCACGAAGTCGGTGAGACATTGGGCTTTGATGGTTGTCTGAGTTTCGTATTTCAAGTCAAACTCGGATAGCTCTATTGCCCATTGAACCATTCTGCCCGCAACATCCGTTTTTTTGCAGGATTTGCTTCATGGGCTGGTTCATCCGAACTCTGATTATGTGAGATTGAAAATAAGGTCGAAGCCTTCTAGATGCTATTATTATCAAGGCATATGCGAAATTTTCAAGTTTTTTATACTTTAGTTTGGGGCCTTGTAGCACCTTACTTGTAAAGTAAACAGGATGCTGCCCGACCTCATCTTCTCGTATTAATGCTGACGTCACGGCCTTCTCGGCGACAGCTAAATATAATATGAGTTCTTCCCCCGCTTTTGGTCGATAAAGAATAGGAGGTTGGCTTAGGTACTTTTTGAACTCTTGGAATGCCTCTTCGCATTCAGGAGTCCATTCGAACTAGCATCCTTTTCTTAGTAGAGAAAAAAGTGGTAGGAATCTTAATGCTGATCTTGCCAAGAATCTGTATAGAGCTGCAAGTCGGCCGTTCAGCTGCTGGACTTCCTTTAAGCAGGCTGGGCTCTTCATTTCCAGGACTGCTTTACACTTATCGGGGTTAGCTTCAATCCCCCTCTGTGTTAGCATGAATCTTAGGAATTTTCCAGCCTCCACTGCAAAGGTGCACTTATCGGGATTTAATCTCATCCCATGCAATCTCATGGTGTTGAAGACTTGCGAGAGATCATTCAGGAGGCTAGTGTCATCCTTGGTCTTCACCAGCATGTCATCCACATATATCTCCATTAATTCTTCCAAGTGAGGTGCAAATACCTTGTTCATCAGCCTTTGATACGTGGCCCCTGCATTTTTTAATCCAAATGGCATGACCACGTAGCAATAGTTTGCTCTTAGCGTGATGAATGATATTTTTTTCTTGGTCTGGCTTGTACATCGGGATTTGATTATATCCCGAGTAGGCATCCATAATTGACAAATATTAATATCCCGAGCTAGAATCTACTAGGTTATTAATATTGGGTAGAGGATATGGGTCTTTTGGGCGTGCCTTATTAAGATCGGTGTAGTCAACACACATCCTCTATTTGCCATTATGTTTTTTGACCAACACCACGTTTACCAGCCAGGTCGGATACTTGACTTCTCTAATAAAGCCTGCCTCCAGCAGGGCTTGCACTTGCTCTTTGACCACTTGAGCCTGTTCAGATCCTAGCTTCCTTCTTCTTTGCTGAACAGGTCAGGATCCCGGATGGACTGCCAATCTGTGTGACATGAGTTTCGGGTCTATCCTAGGCATGTCAGAAGCTTTCCAAGCAAAGAGGTCAGAATTTTCTTGTAGGAGCTACACCAGCTTCTGCTTCAGATCCTCCGTTAAATTGGCTTTTATGTTGGTGTTTTTCCTAATCTTCTACCCGATTTGTGTTTCTTCGGTCTTTCCTCTGGGCTGTGGTCATAATTCTTCTTTAACTCGGACTCCCCCGAGTTCAATGCTATTGACTTCTCTGCCTTTACCTCTCACGTTCAGGCTTTCATTATAACACTTTCTTGCCAGCTTCTAGTCTCCTCTGATGGTAGCGATCCCTTCTAGTGTTGGAAACTTCATACAGAGATGGGGTATAGAAACTACTGCTCCAAGCCAATTTAGGGTTGTTCTGCCTATCAGGGTATTGTAGGCAGAAGCTACATCGACGACAATAAACTCGATAGTTAAGGTCTTGGATTTCATCCCCTTTCCAAAAGTTGTGTCTAAGGGAATGAAGCCCAGCGGCTTAATGAGAGTGTCCCCTAATCTGAAAAAGGTGTCAGGGTAGTCCCTTAGCTCTTTCTCGTCCAATCCCAACTTGTCAAATGCTGGTTTAAATAAGAGGTCAGCTGAGCTCCCTTGATCCACAAGGGTTCTATGTAGATGAACGTTGGCGAGAATCATAGTGATTACTACCGGATCGTCGTGTCCGGGCATAATGCCTTGCCCATCCTCCTTGGTAAATGAGATAGTTGGGAGGTCGGGCCCTTCACTCCCTACTTGGTAGACTTCCTTCAAATGCCTTTTTCGAGATGATTTGGTCAACCTTCCTCCCGCAAATCCTCCCGATATCATATGAACGTGTCGTTCGGGGGTCTGGGGGTCTGTGGGGGCGAATTTCTTCATCCGTGACCTTCATCATCTCTTTTTCTTTTCCTATGATTGTCCGACGTTTCCATGAGATATCTATCTAGCCGACCTTTCCTGCCCAGCTTTTCTATCACATTTTTTAGTTCGTAACAATCATTAGTGGAATGCTCATACAGCTTGTGATACTCACAGTATTCATTACGACTTCCCCCCCCCCTTTTTTGTTCTTGATGGGTCGCGGGGGAGGAAGCTTTTCAATGTGGCAAATTTTCATGTATACGTCGACTAGGGAGACTCGTAGAGGAGTGTAAGAGTGATATCTTCTAGGCCTTTCAGATTTGACTTCTTCCTTTTTCTTGGGATCCCTCTCTTTTTCTTTTGATTGTTGGGGATGCCCTAGCCGCCAACTCAGTTTCATAACCTGGCGTTTTCCTCCATATTGATGTACTTTTTTGCTCGTTCTTGTACATCACTCAAGGAAGTCGGGCGTCTCTTTGAAATGGATTGGGAGAAGGGTCCTTCTCGAAGTCCATTAACGAGACCCATTCTCATTGCTTCAATAGGCAAGTCTTGAATTTTCGAGTATGCCTTGTTGAATCTTTCCATATAGTCTCTTAATGACTCTCTGACCTCTTGTTTTACTCCAAGTAGGCTAGGTGCATACTTGGCTTTGTCTTTTGGATTGAGAAACGCGTAAGGAACTTGCACGAGAGGTCGTCAAAGCTGGTTACCGACCTGGGGGGAAGGCTATCGAACCACTTCATGGCCGCCTTAGTCAAGGTCGTCAGAAAGGCCTTGCAGCGAGTAGCGTCCGATGCGTCAGCTAAGTACATCCAAAATTTAAAGTTACTGAGTTGATGCTTTGGGTCAATCGTCTTGTCATACAGATCCATGTCAGGGCTTTTAAAGTTTTTGGGAACTTTAGCCCTCATGATATCCTCAATGAATGGATCTTCTTCTCCTAATGGGGTATCCTCTCGATCTGTGCTGGAATCCTTATTTCGGAGGTTGGATTTCAGCCTTGAGAGCTTTTTTTCAAGCTCTCTTCGTCATTCGATCTCTCTACTTAGGCTTCGTTCCGCTTCACGCTGTCGCTCCAGCTCCTGTTCTAGTTGCTCGAGTCGACCTTAGTGGCCGTGTAACAGTCCTATTAAACCGGTGGAGTGATGTTGCCCATCTTTTCTGGGGTGATGAACCTTGGAGAAGATTCTTTTTGGTCCCTGGGTATTCGAGGGACCTTCATCGTGCTGTCCTTCCGCTCCTTGTAGGGATATTATCGCTCTGTCATTGTTGATCGCGTCCTGATGCTCTTGTTCAGACTCAGATGCGGTGTATCCATCTTCATGCTGGTCGTCCACCATTATGCGATGATCTACAGGTCCCTGGCAACGGCGCCAATGTTCCGGGGATTACCTAGAACCGGATGGTTGGGCTCGAATGGAAGGCCCAAACATTGAAGGAAGGTGGCTTTCGACTTGTTCCTGCTTGGGAGCTGCCATCCGAGTTGTGTGTTTTGAAGAATGTGGGGTGGTACCTGCGAAGACACTCCGATGCCTAAGTTAGCAAGGGGTTAAGCAGGTTTTGAATATATTGGAACTTAGATTTACCTGAGTGATCTGTGTATTTATAGGTGATGGACCAATAACCATCGTTGAAGTAGTTCCACCTCTGATGGTGGATAATCATCCCTTTATCTTAGGGTTGTTAAGATCACTCTTCTAGAAGTGGGTGAGAGATTTAAGGAGGCAGTTACTTGTTTAAATAAGTGTCATCTGCCAGCTCATGTCGAATCCAACCTCTTTGGAGAGGTCGGGTGGATCAGTAAAGGCCAACCCTTTGGATTGGGCCTGGCCATTAAGCTGGACCAGGATATAAACAAATATATAATAAGATTGATATAATTTAT